>NC_049905.1:14266210-14399374 GCF_001411555.2 Juglans regia | reverse complement strand
AGCGGAATTTGGGGGCGTCACAGGGTGGTATCAAAGCAATACGTCTCTGCGGTTAAATCCACATGTCCTTAGGAAATGCACCAAATATTAGGCTTGAAATTGTAGTCTTCATTAGGCTTGAATTTCTTGAAGTATAAGAGATAGTATGTGGTTGTAACACGTGTACTCATGTGATTTAGGAAGTGACATGACACGAGGTAGGATACGTCAAAACCCTAAGGGAGTCACAAATTAGGATAATCAGAATCCCCTGATGGATGGAGGATTAGCTGAAGCTGTACGTTTGTTGACTGACATGCTTAGACAACAGCAACATCAGCAAGCACATGTACCTAGACCCGAAGTCAGGGATTGTTTGTGTGAGAAGTTCTTGATCCATCGTTATCCAAACATTTCTGGTAATGAAGAGCCACTAGAAGCCGAGAAATGGAGTATGGATCTCGAAAGGACATACGAGATGTGTGGATGTACTGAGGACCATAAGGTTCTATATGTTGTATACCTATTCTAAGGAGAAGCTGGACTATGGTGGGGTACACAAAGGCAGCTTCTAGTTAGGGAACTAGGAAGTTTGGATGCATTGTCTTGGGAGAGATTTAAGGAAGAGTTGACAACAAATTCTTCCCAGATTCTGTCAAACAGCTAAAGGCGCAGGAGTTTGCAACTTTAACTCAAGGCAGTTTGACCGTAGAGCAGTACGCCGCTAAGTTTATGGTGTTTGGAAGGTTTGCACCACACTTGATTTCTACTCAAAGGATGCAAGCACGAAAGTTTCAAGTTGGACTTCAGCCATGGATCCGTAGCCAAGTAGCTTGCCTAAGAATAAAGAATTATCAAGAGTTAGTAAACGTGGCCGCGATAGCAGAGGCTGAGCAGAGAGGTCTAGCGATCGAGATCAATACCGAATGAAAGAGAACTTCATTGTATGCTACTGAAGAAAATCTAGAAATGAAGAAGATGTCTACTGGACCGGATAAGGGAAAAAGCATCGAGATTGGAAGCTCAATACTAACCACGTACCCAATATGTGGGATGTCAGGAAAGAACCATGGAGGCAAGTGCAAACTTACCTTAAGACTCTGTTTCAGATGTGGCCAACCTGACCACTTGATCAGACATTGTCCCAAAAGAGGCCGGAGAAATGGAACTGTTCCCATTGGAGGTTCCAAACCAAAGCCACGACCTCCAGTACTAGCTTGAGTGTATGCAGGTACTTCTAGAGACGCAGATGCTGACGCCCTAGGAACTAAAGGAGTTGGCGTCGTCACTGGTATTTTTCTAAGAGCTCTATATTGTTAAGCTTATTTAAGGTTGATTTGATTGCAATTGATGGTACCATTGCATTATTGATACTTTGGGTAAGTTAAATCATTGAGGTTTATAACTTGTACGCAGTTTGATTCAAGCGAGGCCCTACTTTTAGTGATTGTGGTAGTATTGCACGAGAGTTCAGTTCGTACTTTGAATTGTTACCAGGTGGTAAGAGTAACATTTCTCATTGGGAGTAATTTTATTCATACCAGGGTAGATATGTAATACCTTTTAGTAGTACGAGGAAGGATATTCAAGGATGATGAATTAGTATCCCACGTATTTAGTGTTTGTTTTGATTATGAGGTTACAATGAAATTTATGTTCGGAAGAGTAAAGTGTGTGGAAGAAACTTTGGCCTTAGTAGGATTCACTTATGATAATAGTTTTATCCAGTCGCGAATAAATAATTTCTGGCAAAGCACCGTGTTTGTGGAAACCAGGATTGCCCTTATATTGGAGACATTTATATGGGATGTAAAATCTTGTCTTAAGGATTTACGTGAATAGTAAGATCAAATTCTTTGGATTAGAGTCAGAAAAAGAGGTAGCTCATGATGGATAGAAGAGCTATGTTAATCATAAGAGAGAAACTCTTGAGTTGAGGTTAATAGCTGATCGTTTATCAAGGTACCACCTAGGAGGAGGAACGATTCGTGGTGATCATGAGGAGTAAGCTAGTCCTAAGCAGATATAATTCCATGAGGAAATAGAGAATGTGAATTCAGTTGTGTATGGATTAAATTCTTCCAAATTGAACTGTATGAATACTTGAAATTTTAGATTTAGAGAGTATGTTGGTACGACTTGACCTACCTTGTGGAAGGATTCCAGTACAAATTGTTATGATTTGAGATAGAGAGAGTTAAGAATGGTAGATATATATACACGTTGTGGATAATTCTCTGAATAGTGAAGAGAATAGTGATTTCTTTTAAGCAAGGATTCAGTATCCTAGAAGGTCAGTCTAGAAGTCATTAAGTTTAGGCAGTAATCTTTGGGATTGTTATACCCTAATGTTATAGTGATAGTTACTTTGTATAACCATGTGATGGTTATAGATAAGAATAGTGTTGGCTACGAGAAGAAGGCGTTAACACAAGAAGAATGAGACCTGCCCCTTGGGCGTGATGAGGCATCCAGTGATGGGCAATAAGTTGGTAAGCAACTTCTTCTTTTGAGCGTATTTTATGTTTGTACTTACGTCGATTTCGAGGACGAAATCTTTTTTTTAGGAGGGGAGGATGTAACAGCCCGCTAGAAATTCATTGGTGGAATTTCTATTGACTTTAGGAATCTCGTGAAAACCCTATAAGTTTTTACGAATCGACCAATCGCATAGGTTTTAGTCTGTCAACATAGTCAGTGTTATCACTCACTATGGTGCTAATAATATGAGTTTAATTATTTGAGGAAGTTAGAAGTGTCAGAATGCGTTATGGTCTACGCCATTAGACTCAGAGGATTATTTAAGATTTTATGGCGCAATAACTTATTTTCATAATTCCGGACGAAACGTCTGTTGAAAATTGTGAAATTATTTTTAGGGACACTTCGGGGTTGAATTTCGTTAAACGATTTTCACTATAAGTTAATATGAATATTTAGAATTTTTTAGTACTAAGTTTATTATGTATTTTTTTGGAGTGAATAGTAACCTCGATAAGCGCACCCATTGCAGTGTTTTCAAAATCACAGTGTGAAATGTCCAAATTAGGTTAGAGAAGTTTTATTTGGACACTTGGCAAGATTTTAGCCACACTTAGTGAATGGTATTAGACACTTGACACAAAGAAGAACCATTAGATAGATTTGTGAAGGAATCAAGGTGTTAGATCATGCCACCAAAGCAAAGTTGTGTTTCATCTGTTCAACCAAATTGTGCCAGGCCAAAGAGGGTTTCAACCCTAGCAAAACCCTAAATAATTGGAATCCAATTGAAACCCCAGAAGTTCGGTTGAAATCAAAACCCTAAATGGTTTTCCCAAACCCTAAAGTTGGCCTCCAAACCCTTTTTAATCCGATTTCTAGCATGGTGTTTAATCACTTGATTAAATCACTTCCACATGCTATTAATTAATCAAATCCTTGTTATGACATCATTATTCAACCTTTTAAACCTTGGGAATTTGATTGGGCCAAGAAAAATTGATTTTGGGCTTGATAGCATCTCAAACCCTAACCAAACCCCTTTAAACCCCAAATTGAAGCCCACTTGGTGGGGCCCACCAAGGCCCACGAAATTGGCCACCTTGGCAAAGCTTCTTGGAGAAGTTTCCTCCCCCACATGGCAGACCATCCACTGCCATTGGCTGCACCCAATAGTGCCTTGATGTGAAGGAGAAATCCACTCCATCAACCTCCATCTTTCACAGCTGCTGCAAGCAGTCTCTGCCCCTCTCTATTCTCCACTTTATATCACATATCCACCTCCAATCAAGGGTCATTCAAGCCCATAACTTCTCCCTCCAGAAGTCTAAAGTCGTGCAAGACATACTTCTCTCCATTTTATCACTTCTTTCTCCCGTTCTTAGAGAGAAACCCAAAAGAGCTCTCTCGGGCAGATTTCTGGGACTTTTTGCGTGGCCATTTACGACCCTTTGTAAGTATTTTCGCACGATGATTCCTTCACATAAGTTGTTCGTCTTTGAGTCTAGTTTCCGTGGATATATTATTAGTCTCATTTCATTCTCATTTGGTTGGTCACAAGTATTTTTAACCATGGAAAGGTCATTCTGGGCGTGAAACTGGAGAGTATGTTATGTTTTGGAAGTTTTGACCAAGCTAATGGACTTATCTTGGTCCGAATATTTTATGGAGTGTTGTTAACATGTGTTTATGAATTTTCATTGAGGTTTTGTTGCATGAATAAACCTTTTGATGATAGATTTGCTTAGAGTTAGAAACTTGAAAACTGGAAGTGGAAAAACAATTTCTGTTTGGTGAATGTTTGAATATTTCGTGGTTTAATCTTATTCCAAAGGCTTTGATATTTTTATATGAGGATCCTAAGCCTCTTATATAAATGTTAGGATGTTATTTCGAAGATATTTAGTATTATGTTTAATGATATGATTTTCTATGCAAGAGGATTTCGGTTAGGCCTAAACTTTGATGTTTTTGAATTAGATCCATGTTTTATTAAATTTTAGCCATGTGATTTTAAGTTTGATGGTTGGATCTTCTTTAGGACACATTTTTAAACCATGTGATGTGTTAGTTTGAAGATCACATGTCTTTAAGCCATGGATCAAGAGATTGATCATAGTTAGTTGGGAAAATCAGTTTCTGTTTTGGACTAAGTTTAAAACCAAAAACTCCAAGTGTTGTTTTGTGTTTTTTGGTGAGTTTTGTTTGATGTTTTAAAGCATGTTTGATCTTAGGATGATGTTATGAATATGTTAGAAGTAATATTTGATTTTTTGGAATTCTTGGAGATGTTTTTATTAAGGTCAAAACTTGTGATTTAAGGTTTACTTTTTGTTAAAAAGTTTGGGTCTTTTTACAAAAAGTTTGGTATTGATAATTAGCTTTTTCTTAATGGATAGTTTTAAGGGTGTTTTTAAACTTAGGATAGGAAGATCTTTGTTACAAGATTTTGGTTTATTCATGAGTTTTGGAACTTGAAAGAATTGCAACCAAAATAAGACAAATGGCCTATGTAGGTTTCGGCCATAGTGAGTTTTTCATAGTTGTGATTGGTTTTAAATTTTTCTGAGTTGAGATTTGAGTTTGGGACAAAATTTACATGAGGAATGTAAATTTTGGTAATTTTTTGGAATTAGGATATCAAATCCTTAAGTTAGGGGGTAAAATGGTCATTTGCCCACATGTAGAGGGTAAAATGGTAATTTTACTCTAAGTTGTCTCTTTCACATTTCTAATTGTTAGTAATTAATTTCTAACTTTTAGAATAACCTTTTACAGTTCCTCGTGTTTCGCACTTTATTCTAGTAGAACGCGACGATCGAGGTAAGTTAGCTTTTAACTTACTATCAGTTTAATGTGTATGAGTGATAAGTAAGGGAACTAAATTGTATGTATGCATGTTATCATATGTGCCATGCCAAGTCATTACATATTTATCTGTTACACAGAATTTATTCTGTCATGAATTATTCATCTGTTACAAAAGATATTCTGTCACGTATTCCTATACATTGCAAGCATGTCATGTTAAGTTAAGTATGCCATCTGTTACATGTATTTCATGTAATGTAAGATTCACTGTCACATGTTACACCATGTTATGAAATGTTATCTGTTATAAGGTATGCCATGTTACGAAATGTTGCATGTCACATGTATGCCATGTTATGAAATGTATTCTGTTACATTTATGTCTTGAAGTATGTCATGTCTGTCATCTTATGTTCATGTCATGTTATGCTACGTCAGGACTTTTGTCTTTTATGTCACGATCATGTTACGTCACGTTACGAAATGTCATGTATGCCAGTTAAGTTATTCATGTCAATCACGACCCTAAGCGCTAGGATGGGGTAACATCCTAGTGGAACTCCTTTGTTCACGTTGGAGTGTCTAAATAGGTGTGAAATTCCCTGGGTTGACAAAGTACAGTCAACAGGTTGCGAATGGGGCCTAATTAACTGGTCACCGGAGCGCGCCAGGCACTAACGCCGATGGTGCCACACATTACGTTACGTGTGTCCACAGCAAGTGTGGCACAAACAAATAAGTCATGGGGCCACAACAACTGTGGAGCATACACTACGTGAGGCACAGCAATTGTGACACGTAGAATACGTGGGGCCACAACAACTGTGGAGTACGTATTAACGCACTCACAGCTGGTATAGAAACCTGTGATGTGATGCGGTAATCGACAGGGACACACGGCTCAAGGGGACCTGTGTAGCACCCATATGGTCACTTTAATGATTAAGTCTATTGAATAAGATTTCAAGTTCATGTATTTCACGTTCAAGTCATGTTTCAAGTTCACGTTATGTTACGTTCAAGTTTACGTTCACGCAATCATGGTAATCCCATGAGACAAGAATATGTTTCAAGTTCATGTTATGTTATGTTCACATTTACGTTATGTTCAAGTTCACATTTATGTTATGTCATGCTCAAGTTCATGTTCAAATTATGCATGTTCACGTTCATGTTATGTTTTAAGTCCATGTTATATTTCAAGTTCACGTTCATGCTATGTTTCAAGTCACGTTCATGCTAAGCTTCAGTTTCAGTTTAAGTTATGCCAGTTATGTTATGTTGTATGTCAAGTTATGCTATGATTACTTATGATTTGATTATGCATTCATGCTTTTACTGCCATGCATGCATCATTAACCTGTGTGGAAGTTTTCCGTTAACTTGCTGAGATTTGTAATCAAATCTCACTATAGTAGTCCCAACTACCATTCCCCCCGAATGGTAGATTTTGTTATAGGATCTGAAGGAGAACCGGGAATCGACCAACTGGAAACGGCCGACTAAGCGACGGTGCGATGTAAATGGTATTACATTAGTTACCTCAGATTACTACTTGTATTGGTGGAGTTCAATCTCCAACACTCTTTTGATCACAACCTTATGGACTATTATTGTGATCTTAATTGTTTAGTATGTCGTTAAGTATGGAGTATGTTTTAAGTATTTGAGATATTTTAATTTGGTGCATAGTATTGCTAAAGAAAAAAAAATTATCCGCTGCGAATATTGCATAGTGCTAGATGCATGTTAGGAATATTGCATCTTATATGTCATGAACGGGGGCAGGTAACCTTGTGTTGCATGTCTCGACACTTCAAATGTCCGTCCGATCCCAAGCGGAATTTGGGGGCGTCACAGAGCAACTCGAGTGCACTGAGGTCAACAAAAAAGTTAATACCCTCTCCATCTTCTTAGTATGCCTCTACAAACGGAGTGTCATCTTCATATCTAATATTTTTGTAATCTACACTTGTTCCTGCTTCATATAAATTTCGAGAGACAAATTTTTGTACAACTCGCCAAGTTATAGACTTGAGTAGCTTGACAAGCCAATACGAATGGATGATCTTCATACCATTCAGATGCAGTATTAACACTCGTAAAGTGATTATCCCTATGTATCGAAACCCGACCACGGCCTAGATCCCATCAAACACATTTAAAGATATATGTTACAGACCCACCAAGATATTTCAATCCGATAATATCATGTATGACACCAGAATAGTCAATATCATATGTTTCATGACTCCCCTTGACCAACACACCAGAGTTTTGAGTCTTTCTATTACGTTCACGGTCCAGAGTATGGAATCTATAACCTTGAACCATGTATTCATTGTATCAAAGTGCTCTATTTGAGGGATCACGGGTCAATGCATACAATTCAGAAGAAATTGATCAGGGATCACGAGCACATTGTTTCAAAATCTAACAATTGAAATAATATATATTTATTAAAAGTTACCATGAGTTAAAAGTTTCAAAATATAACATATATATAATTTTAGTTCAAACACGTTCTTCAAACCATCCGAGAAATTCTTTCTCGTGTCTTGTCTCTATATTTTCTACACTTTCCATCCTAAGTTTGTCCATGTGCTCACTGTTATAGATAAATGCAAAATAAGTATATTTTGAGCACAACAACTATAGTTAAACTTCAAGAAAACTATAATTATTCGAAGCATGGAACGACATACCTGAGATAATCATCAATCTCCTGGCAATTATTTAGCACATACCACCGAATTTTACCCAACTCTCCATCAATTAAATTGTAACCCGTTTGTGCACTCAAAGGCCGTACATTCTAGGAAAACACTGATAGCTCATGAGGAGGCGGAGCAACAAGATCAGCATTTCGCTCTTGACGATTAAATCGTGTCTCAACACTACGAAGATCTAGAAAGCAAAATGTTAACCATTCATTGTGTATATAGGCCTCTGCTATTGAACCCTCAGCTCTGGCTTTATTCCCAACAGTGCGCTTCAGTCGACCCAAATATCTTTCAACTGGATACATTCAACGAAACTGCACTAGTCCACCCAACAATACCTTTCGCTGTAAATGTATTACTAAATGGACCATGACATCAAAAAATGATGGTGGAAAGATCTGCTCGAATTTACATAGTATAGTAGAAATGTCTTCTTCCACCCTATTGCCTTCCGCACACAAATGTAGATTATGTTTAATTCTCATTCTCTTAAGATCTTTCTCGTCTTGATTGTGTCCTTTGTCTTTTTGTTAATGCTCATCAACGTATCCAATATATTATCACAAATATTCTTCTCTATGTGCATTACATCCAAACTATGTCCCAACATGCAGAACGACCAATACGGCAAGTAAAAAAAAATACTACGCTTTGTCCAATTCAATTATGTTGCGCCTTGTTTTCTCTTGTTCTTTTCCCGACTTTTGCCAAAATTGTTCGCTCTAACATGTACCAGTTGTTCCACTATCTCTTCTCTAGACAACTATTTTGGTGCAATTCTATCCCCTACTCTCCCATCAAACTTAGCACATTCTTTTCTACATACATGATTTGTTGATAGATAAGGTCGATGACCCATGGAACACAACTTCTAAGAATATTTTAACCACTCACTAGAAATTTCTTTATTATACGTCGGACACGCTAACTTCCCTTACGTACTTCAGCCGGAAAGATTCCCATATGCCGGGAAGTCATTTATGGTCCACATTACCGCAACATGCATCTGAAAAGATGTCGACTTGGATGGGTCATAAGTTCTAACACCTGTTTTCCATAACTCCTTCAGCTCTTCAATCAACGCTTGTTTCCCATTTACGTCAATATCATTCCCAGGTGATCTCGGGCCGGGAAGAAGTAAAGTTAACAAAAAGTTGGGCACCTTCATGCACCTCCATGGTGGAAGATAGTACAAAATCAACACTACGGGCCAAGTGCTATAACTTTTACTCATATTCCCAAAAGGGTTGAATCCATCGGTTGTGAGTCCCAAGCGCATGTTCCGAGCTTCTACCTAAACTCTGGGTATTGATTATCGAAAGACTGTCACACAAGTGAATCGACTGGGTGCCTCATATATGCGTCATCCTTGACTCTTTTCTCCTCGTGCCACCTCATATTCTGAGCAGTTTTCTTACACATATATAGCCTTTGCAACCTAGGTCTGAAGGGAAAATACCACAACATCTTAACCTGCACATTTTTTTTACCCTTCCACCTCGACTCTCCGTATATAGGACATACTTATTTCTCCTCGTTCTCCTTCTAGAACAAAACACAATCATTCTTGCAGGCATGTATGGACTTGTACTCAAATCCTAATCTCTTTCTCAACTGTTTCGCTTCATAAAAGTTCTTGGGCAATGCAAACCCTTCGGGAAGCACATCGTTAAATAAGTCTAATACCATGTTTATTGTTTTCGTCGACATCCTACACAATGACTTAATGTGAAGCAACCGCACAATAAACGACATTTTGGAATGTTTTGTACATCTTGGATAAAGTTCATGCTTTGCATCTTCCCACATTGAAGAGAAATTTTTACAATCAGTCCCTCTGCCACTTGAGGCATTGTCATCAACCTCATCCATAAACATCCCCATTCTAATGTCACCAAACATCTTTTCCATCTCATCTTGCTCATAATCATCATCCATATGCTACAAATAATTGTGATGATCGACCAATATATCTGCTAACTGTTCATACAGCTCACCATGCAGTACCCATCGGGTATACTCTAGATCCATACTGTTCACAAATATATGAGTTTCTACATCATCCAACCCTATTGCACACAAATTTTTACACCCTCAACATGGACACTTAATGTAACCACGACTATCAGCAGAGGCCCGTGCAAAATCAATGAAGGTTCTTACTCCGCGTGCATAGGGTACGCAATCCTTTCCAAGTCTATCGCCCAGACGCATCCAATTTTTGTCCATTTCTAAAAGCATCTATCTATTAATAATACGTACATAGAAAATTTTATCCATAACACGTACGCAATCATTGTTTTTTTGATAAGGTAGTTGGTTCTATCCCATTCGAGATTATATTATCCATATTGCATAAATCTCGTCACTCTACTATTTTCCACGTTAGTAGAAATTTTGGCAGCACCTCCCCATAGTTCTCCAAGTATACATGTTCAAATAGAGGAATTGTGATTCTATGAACAGTATACCCGAAGAACAGTAGAGGAAGACATCGAAATTTCATATTTAAAGTGGAAAGTAGGAGTAATAAAAATGTGCAATACAGATAATATAATTCAAACTGTCCACACTGGATAATTCAGGAATTAATAGACACATAAATGTATACTAATTCCCAAATGGGTCTAAGGTTATTTATGCAATGTCACACCATATCTATCAAAAAACACTATAAACAATATCTCCATGTTTTTTGAATTAACAATGTCACCTTCTTGTAGTGTTATATTGTTAAACTAAAGAGAGATGGAAGATTATGCAAACAAGTTTCCTATCAGTACACAACGAGAGAATGATCTTGAAGAAATGTCTAAATTTTAGTCTAATTACTTAACCGTCACAAACTGTTCGACATTGACAACTCTTAAGGCCAGAGAGACTTTGAAAGTCAAGCAATTTAACAGACATTTCTTCAAGATCATTCTTCCTTGGGGTGTACAAGACTCAAAATTTGTTTACATATTCTTTCATCTCTCTCTAGTTTAATAATATAATACAATACGAACGTGACATTGTTAATTTATAAAAAAAAAATTAATAGTTATGGAAACGAAACTTCAGATTTTTCAACAGGCAATAAAGTTTTTTATAGTGATTTTGGATTGGTTGTGGTTATCCTATACGAAATACTATAATGATTGATTTCGGATTATTATTCCTAAATTATAATTTTAATTGTTATTATATATCTTAGGACATTGTTAATTGATACCTATGTAATTTTAATTCTTATTATATAATTGTTATATATAATTTCAAAGGATATTATATAATTTTAATTATTATCATTCATAAAGTATAATTTTAATTGTTATACTTAATTGAGTGACTTATTTATTTATATAGACAATAAGTATATAATTTCTATATAAGCATTTATTTGATCCTTATTTATTTACTCTCTAGTTTATTATAAATAAGTATCTTTATTTATTCCAACTCTCTACTTATTTGGTAGGTTCAACACTTTTTTTCTTCAAGAGAAATTTACTTTATTTATATATATATATATATATTTAATAATATAATGGTTTGGAACCTCACAATGGTAAGAATATTTAATAAGTAATTATTAATTATAGTTATTGTATGTATATATTATACTTTATACATAGTTGTTAAGTTATATACTTCTTTTTTCTTTTTCTTTTTTAAATTAAATTTTATACTATAGTTATAATTTGAATAATAATAATATTCTAACTAAATTAGTATGAATATATTATATATACTTATTAAATTTTCAATATTAAGTCTCATATTAAATGTATATTAAATATTTTTAATCTTTACTTAAATTAAGATCCTAAACTTAAAATTTTCTTGTTAAAGAACAAAGTCAAAAAACACAAAAAAATATTATATCAAAAAATTTACATAAATACTGAAAACTAAACACAATATATTTCTAACCATATAAACATATTTAATAAAAATTCAAAACAATAATTACAATATTTCAAATCCATATCACAACAACAACAACAATATTCTCACAACAATATTTCTACACATTAATTCATCAATGAACACCATAAACTCACAAAATTGACAAACAATAATCACAATTATTTCAAGAGTAAGTATAAAATCACAACAACTTCTATAAACATATTCCTAAACTTGAGAAATATAACTAGCACTCACAAATTCTTCAAAACCAAAAAATATTATATCAAATTTTTCACATAAATCCAAAACCTAAACACAATATATTTGTAACCATGTAAACATATTAAAAAAAATTCACAAATAATAATCACAATATTTTAAATCCATATCACAACATATTCACAATATTTCTGCAATAATATTTATACACATATTAATTCATTAATGAATACCATAAACTCACAAACTATACAAACAATAATCACAATATTTCAAGAGTAAGCATAAAATATAAAAACTTATTGCTAAAATTTAGAAATATACCTAGCACTCATAATATCCTCTTACAAATCAAAAGCTTCCAACTTGCCAAAACAACCAATACTTCAAAAAAATAACTAACTTATTAGAAAAATATATATAACAAAAACACAAGACAAATGTCATAAAATTCAAGAAAATACAAAAGAAAAATAGTTTTTCCTTACCAAAACTGAACTCAACTCTCACTCTAACACTCTCTCACTCTAACTCTCTCTCTCTCTCTAACCCACGTTCCTCTCTCACTCAACTCTCTCTCGTTAACTCATGAAGACCCTCTCTCACGTCTCTCTCTGTTGTGAGCATAGGAGAAGCACTCTAACCCTCTCTCTCTCTAGTTTATTATGACCCTCTCTCACGTCTATCTCTATTGTGCGCACGGGAGAAGCAACAGAAATGAGTCTGCTTCCTCCCGTGTGCAGATTCATTCAATCATAAAATTATCAGATAAAATGTTCAAACGTTTAAGTTGTACTTTCGAACGTTATATTATCCCGCCCAATTTTTAGATGATGTTCGAATGCTAGAAAACTCGTATAAGTTTTCTGCGGTGAACGTTCGGATGTTTTCTATACACGTTCGAACATATCTTTCTATGATAGCGCCTGAAATCTAGCGGGAAATTTCCTGCACTTTTATTTTCATATTTGAACGTTAAGAAATTTAGCGTTCAAATATTTATAAATTCCCAATGATTTTCATTGACTAATGTTTGAACGTAAAATTTTAACGCCTGAACGTTTCAGATCATCACAGAGGTGCCTAAATCAAGTGGAAAATTTCTCGTATTTTTATTTTCATGTTCGAACGTTAAAAAAATTTACGTTCAAACGTTTCCTCTCACGTTCGAACTTAAATTTTTAACGTCCGAACGTTTCAGATCATCACAGAGGTGCCTAAATCAAGCGAAAAATTTCCTGCATTTTTATTCTCTTGTTCAAACGTATTATAATTATACGTTCGAACATGAAAATTTCCTCTCATATACCTCCATTAACATTCGAACATTAAATTGAAACGTTCGAATGTGGAAAGATCATCACAGATATGAGGAAATCGTGTGAGAATATATTATTAACATTCGAACGTTACTTTTATTCAATAATTAGTATTTATTAATATAATAATTATATATATGTATTTTTTTCTAGATACTCATAATATTTCTCTTCAATATAATCTCTTTTTATTTTTGAAAAGTTGAGAAAAATACTAACTTTTTGTGACTATTTTCTTCTTTTATATAACCCGCTTGTTCAAGATATTCTTTGTTACTTATTAAATTCTTCTTTATTCAAGGTGTGTATTTGGACATCATCTCCAATCGCTTGTGAATATGTTGGAGAAAAATATTCATTTTTAGGATTATGTTAGATAGATGCCAAGGTGAGTAATCTGGACTATATATAGTATATAATATAGTTATTATATACTATACTATATAACATACTATACTATATTATAGTATAGTATATATATATATTATATTTTATAATATAGTATAGTATGTTATATACTATATTTTATATATATATATAGTATGATAGCATAATACTTTAAATGAAAACATAATAATATAGTATATATACTATATAATATATATGAATCAATAATATATAATTAATAAAACTAACAACAAAATTTATATATATATATATATATATATACTATAAAAATATATTAGTATATATATAGTATCTATATATATATATCCTAAACTCATAATTCCCCGAACCTGTGTGTCAAGACTCTGGGATCTGGTGTCAAAAGATCTAGTGTCAAAATTTTGAGATTTATTCCGAGAGACTGATATAAGAACAGATCTGAGTGTATGATAACTAGAAGGTGCGAAGCCAATATTTCAGTATTTCTCTGGTTGAACTTAATGACTTCAAAATGAGAGTATTCTTCATAAACAATTTGATTATTCTCTTCTTTAATCGATTGATTAGTAGATCTTAAACCATGTAAAGAAATGTATATTAATCTGTATTTTCTCTAAATACTCATAATATTTTTCTTGAATATAATATTTTTCTATTTATGTAAAAGTTGAGAAAAATACAAATCTTTTGTGACGATTTTCTTCTTTCATATAATCTTGGTTGATATATTATTTGTTAATTTTAAATTCTTCTTTATTTTTAGTGTATATATTTGGGCATCCATCTCCAACAACTTGTAAATATATATAGTGTATTATATATATATAAGAGTATTATATGTAGTCTATATATAATAATGTATATAATACATTATATATATAATGCACTATATATATACTTATAGTAATAATTTTTTGGAATAACATCATCTGAGGGTCATAATTTGTATGACTTTCAACTTCATCCAAATATATGATTTTCAACTTCATCCAACCCATATTCATACCGTTCATAAATTTATGACTTTCAACTTCATTCAAACCTATTGCACACAATTTTTTACACTCTCGACATGGACACTTAATGTAACCACGACTATCAGTAGAGGCCCATACGACTGAGACTCACTTAATGGACACCTATATCAATGTCTGAAGATATGTACAGCCCACTTCATAGCCATAAACGCAACAAATGAAGGTATGCAATTATAACGTGATCAAGAAGCTAGCTAGCTAGTCAGTCCTCTATATATTTATTACTTGTAAAACAATCATGGAGGAGGTTTGAACATTACTTTGAAAACAAAAGAGATCAATCCTCCCACTAAAACTGTCTTGCTATTTACTGATCTAATGGCCAGCCCCGTCTTTGATCTCACTCTATATCAAAAAAGTATTATACTTTATATATAGTTAAGTTTTTTTTTTTTTTAAGATTAAGTTTTATTCTATACTTATAATTTGAATAATAATCATATTCTAACTAAATTAGTATGAATATATTATATATACTTATTAATTGTTAAATATTAATTCTCATATTAAATTTTTTTAATCTTTACTTAAATTAAGATGTAACACCCTGGTCCAACCCGAAACTCGTGTTCGATTTTTTTCTTATTTGTTTTACTTTATATATTTTGTGGTACACATTTCACGCACGTTTCTTTATTATTATTAGTATTTTTTTCTTCTTCTCTTAAGGTTTCAACTATTTTTTTTTCTTTTTCTTTTTAGACATCACACGTAGAACCTCCCTTAACTAGGTTCACTCTTGACGTCAGACTTCAGTTTTCTCCGCTGCACGTTCCTATCCCTACGACATTCACGGCAAGTACTTGCTTACGGCAGTTTTTCTACCTTTTATTTCACTAGGGTTTTTATCAGTTTTTGTTCTATATTTTCACCTTCAACACGTCTTGCACACTCTCTCTTCCTCTTCAGCAGAACAACCATCCACCTTTGGCTTCCTACACCACGAAACACGTGCACTGCCTTAGAGTCAGCAACCGCAGCGTTGCATGCCCTCCCACCGTCCAACTTCAGTGCACGTCCTCACACCCACTTGAAGACCAGCAGCCACGCAGCACCCCAGCCACTGCCACGATCGAGCCCAGCCCGAAACACACGAACCACATCCGCACGACGGAAACCACCATGTGATAGCACTGACCAAGCCCGTAGCGAAACCCAGTTTGATTCTCCGTGACACAGTTGCTCTGCCACCCGAACTCATTGATAGCAACTCCTCTGTGCATCAGCGCACTACCCTCCAGCCGTCCTCACCACCACGGAAAGCCAACCACCGTCGCCAGCCATTGAAGGAGGAACACACGACGTACTCTGTTTTAACTCCTGAAAATAGAGCATCAACAGCTCAGTGTTTTTTTTTTTTGTCCGGAGCCACTACGCGTCGCCACCGTGCAGCCCTCTCTTCATCTCGATATTATCTTCTTCCACATGCCGTGATCACTCTCTCTCTCCGTTCTCCGTTCTCCCATCACTTTTCCTTTTGCTTATCACCCTCCCACTCTCTCTCAGTTGCTCTCTCTCTTTCTTGCTTTCGTGCTCAGCTCAACTCATCGGCATCTCCGCCGCACTCTTGCTCCTCAGCCGCGCCACTGCAGTCCCTCCAGCTAGCCATGTCGCACCTCACCCTCGACGCGTGCCTCGGTTTCCCTTGGGTAAGTTCCTGCCGCCGCATGTGTTAATCCTGTATGTTTGTTGGTTTGGTTTATGCTTATGAACTATATATACGTACTTTATATATACATTATATATATGGAAAGTTTTAAACTAGGTTGGGTACCTACTAGTTTTGACCTTATTTATATATATATACACATACATATATATTATATATATATATGGAAGGTAGGTTTAACCTAATGTTTTCGGGTGAGAAGTTTTATTTTTGGAGTTTATGTTTAAATGAGTTTTGCTTCAAGTTTCAATAAATATTATATTTGTATTTTAATAATATTTTTAATTAAAGGAAGTAAACCTACTTTTTATTTAAGAGGAGTTTTTCATGACTTATTTTATGGAAATTTTAGTAACCAATGTATTCTTTGTATTTATAAAATGTTTAAATATTTCGAATATTAATTTTTTTTAGTTTTATAGTTATTTTAATACTTGCTTGATTAAATTCTTATTCGGTATGAATTCGTTTAAGTGAATATTGATGGTTTTGGGAAAATGAGGGTATTTTGGGAATTATGAGAATTTTAAGTTTTGAGAAATTAAATAGGTTATTTTAGAAGTTTAGGATTAAATATCGCAATAAGTGGTTGACTGAAAATTTACGAGAAATACTTAATTATTTTATAGGTGACGATTGTTAATTGTTCGACATTTTGAGGAAAATTCTGAAAAGCTAATAAGTCTAGGTAAGCGGGATTCATATACTAGTTTTGCATAAAAGAAATGAAATAAGGTTGATTTTGAAAATATGCATGTTTGTTTGAAAAGAAATATGAAACGACCTCAAATGGTTGTTCTGCATATGCATAAATTCTATATAAGAGAAATTATTTTCTGTCATAACTGGTATAGACATGAGCTAATTTTGCACGTTCTGTTTCTGAACTATGCAAAAGGAGCAAATATGAAAATCTAAAAGTTTTTGCTATGAATAAATGAAGATGTTTTGGATTCTGTTTATTTCGAACATATGAAATGATCTGAAGCTATTCAGTATTTTGTTTTGATATGATGAGTCATCTGAAAACCTTGGCATGATGTTCTGATTCTGTATTTGAATGTGATCTGGTTCCGATGATGTTCCGTTCTGTTTCTGTAAAGGCCCAACCACGGGTATAATGGTGGTTTATAACCCTACCACATGGGAGAAACATGGAATACGGCCCAGCCACGGGTATAATGGTGGTTTATAACCCTACTACGGGGTGAAATATGGTATACGGCTCAGCCACGGGTATAATAGTGGTTTATAACCCTACCACGGTGTAACACCCCGTATTTTAGTGTATTTTTAATGAAGGAATTATTTTTATTGATTAAAAAATTTATTCTTTTATTTTAAAATTATTGGATTTTTAATTGGATTATTTTTATGATTTTTTGTTTACGAAAATTATTTTTGAAATGCTTTCTCTAAATTAATTATTGTTATGCGTTTAAATTTCTTCTCGAATTAAATTAACTTATTGTTGGGTTTAATTATTTATTTTCATTTTAATCATTACGTTTGAATTATTTTATTTTACTTATGGTTTTAAAATCGTTTCCGTTGGATCATTTTTGTGACCCAAGATGTGAGGATTGAACCTCATTTCTTTCCCTCACTTTTTCTTTTCCTCTTTCTCTTTTCTTCCTTTTTCTTTTCTCTTCTTTTTCTTTTTTCTTTCTTCCCCTCTGCTTCCCATGCGTGCGATGTCTCTCCCTCTCTCTTCCCGTGCGTCGCCCCTCTCCCCCAGCCCGCCACCGCGAGCCGACGGTGACAGTCATCGCCCAACCCGTTGGCCTCCCCAGCCGCCGGCGACCTCACCCCACCAACCTCAGCTCCATTCGCGCCGCCGTTAGCCACCACCAGCCCTTCAAGCAGCAACGTCATCTTCGCTCCAGCGCCGCCATCGTGCCACCTCCGGCCACCATCTTCTCATCAATTCATCCTCGACCTCTTAGCAATCCATTGGACCCAACCCCAACTCCGATCCGTCACCGGTGAAGCACATTCATCAACATTTCCGTTGTGGGCTTTTTGGTCTTCAACCGCCGCCCACGCCGCCACCCACGGCCAACCCTCATCACCAATAGTTTCACCGACCTCCCTAGGCCCTACCCTATTAATCTCGAGTTTTCGTTTGCACCCGTTCAAAAATGGGTCTTTGAGACCCACAGCCACAGTGCATTTGGCACTGTTCTGCAGCTGCATTTCCACTTCTGGCACCTCCGTGATCCTCTAGAAATTATTATATAACGCTGTAAGTATTTTCCAAATAACTCTTGTGATTTAAATGTATTTTTGCACTAACACTTTACACTGCATTGGATTATTGACTGGTTTTGCCGGACTGAGTCCGAGGAGTACGGGGGTTGGATGGATTGGAGAATGAAGTTGTTTGATTGATTGGATTGTGTTGACATTGTTGGTTGTTGGATACTGTTGTCATGTTGTGTTCATTGCAATTGCATGCATGTTCATGTTTGTAACTGAAAACTGGGTTTTCGCATGATTGCATGCATGTTCATGTATTTATTTGAAAACGGGATTTTCAGCACGCGGTAGGGATGGTGGTTGTGTCCCGCCTGTGATTCCCGCCTACGGTAGGGATGGTGGTATAGTCCCGCCTGTGATTCCCGCCTACAGTGTCAGATAAATGGTTGGATTTTGTGTAAATCATTTGTTGGAAAAATGTTGGATTTTACGTTTTGGCTAAAAATGGGATTTTAAGCGTGTGTTGGAAAAATACTTGTTTTCGGAAAAATGAGATTTTAGGAGCTGTTAGTTGGTTGCTTTAATGCGTTTTTATCTCGAGGGATGTTCGGATTATTACTTACCTGCGGTACCGTTTCATGATATCGCAGATTTTGATGCAGATGAGGATGACGAGTCTTAGGCTTTGGCTCCATTAGAAGAGCGATCTGGGATTGCTCTCGTGTATCGAAATTTGTTATCCTACTCTTTTATGTATTTATCTTTTGTAATAATATATTTGGGATGACTGTATAACTTTTTAAAGGTAAATTATTTTGGATACTTGTATTTAAATTTTTGGTACTTAGTTGACTTATTATATTATCCGCTGCGACTTTTGTTGTGCACTTTTGCATGTTGCACACACTTGAGCACATTTTGTTGGGATGCATGACCCATATTGTCATCATCCCGACGTCACGATTCTCGCGTCCCTATACGTGGGAGTCGGGGCATCACACACGGGGGTGAAACATGGTATACGGCCCAGCCACTGGTATAATGGTGGTTTATGACCCTACCACGGGGTTTAAACATGGTATTTGTCCTGATGTGATGCTATGAGATGATATGAATATAATATTTCAGTTTGGATATGCCAAAGGACTTTCTTTTTTAGAACAAGTTTGTCTTTTTTCTGAAAATTTTGCTCTGATGTTTTGTAACAAGTTTTGTTTATACATTCTGAAAGAAAATATGTTGTTTCTGCATTCTGAAAGTAAATGTCTTGTTCTGCATACCGAACTTTATAAATACTCATGTTTACATGCTAGTATATGCTCTCTGCTTACTGAGTTGTTGATAACTCACCCCTTATCTCCATAATATCTTTCAGATATTTCGATGGTTCAGCTGAGGATCAAGATTTTGAGGCTTTGGGTGAGATGATTTAAGTATAGTGGCTTGAATCAAATTTTCTATATGATATTGGGAATTTGAAGTCTATTTTTTTATATTGTTGAAAGGTGAGTTTAAGTGTTAGGAAGTAACTCTCCAACCCGTGCTGGACCGGGGCGTTACATAAGATCCTAAACTTATAATTTTCTTCTTAAACATATTTAATAAAAATTCAAAAACAAAAATCACAATATTTCAAATCCATATCACAACAACAACAATATTCTCACAACAATATTTCTACACATATTAATTCATCAATAAACACCATAAACTCACAAACTATTAACAAAATTTACAAACAATAATGACAATTATTTCAAGAGTAAGCATAAAATCACAATAACATGTATAAATCTATTGCTAAACTTTAGAAATATAACTAGTACTCACAAATTCAAAAAAACCAATTAATTTGATTGGAGTTTTGCTATGTTCAACCGCCCATGCGAAACCAATGTGTAACCGAGTGATGTGGTAATTTGCCACGTTAGCATCTGACAGAAAATATAATAATAAAAAAATAAATGAAAACTGAGCAAAGGAGAAGCGCTTCGTCTTCCCCAAGCATAGAGAAGCCAAATCCCCTTTACCCTTCATCTTCCCGAGGCACAGATCTGAAGTCTTGCGCACCTACTTAAAATCATCTTTCATCCGTTCAAGAAACACGAAAGGCACACTCCTCCCAACCGACTCATCAGCAACAACAAGAAAAACTGCATGCCCAAAGAAATGAATTCAACTACACACGTAGCAACCAGAACTAAAATCAAATTAGCTAAAACAACTTAAAGAGTAAAGAACTAATTGGCGAAAGCAAAGCAATTGCTAGCTAATTTTAAAGAACTAACCCAAGGCTTCGTCTGGTTTCTATTCCTAGGAAATGTTATCAAATTTAATAAATTGATGATTCCAATTCTAGACTTTCAAAAAGTCTATTCAAATGAGCCTGGCAAAGGGAGACATGAATCAAGACCCAGAAAATCAAATTGACTTGACTTGAGTTTTGGCAGGATTGTTAACATAAAGAAAAATTTCATCTGATCAAGAAAAGTGGTGGATATTAATGTTTTTTTAGGGAGAAGGAAACACACGGAAGAAAAAAGCTTGGGGAAGGAAGAAATGAAAAAAACTTAAAAAGAAGAAGGGAGAAGACGATGGAATGACAAGAGAGTAAAAACAGTGTATTTGACTTTAAAGGAGAAGACTATCACATGATTAATTGCTCTCATTGTCTGCTGCAAGCTTCAATTAAAACACACCGTTTTATTTAAATAATGTGAAGATTACCCGGCGGCTGCACCAGCCGATTGAACAAAGCTTTTCTCTATGAAAGGTCTCATGTTTATGAAGTGGGTCGATTTACAAATCTTAACCATGTAGAAATCATTTTTCATAAATAAAAGGGAATCATCGTGAAGCTTTTCCCATAATAAACATAGCATCCAAATAAAGGGTGATGCATGCACCTACAGGTTGATAATCCTCACTGAACAGCTAAAAACGTTTTTTTTTTTTTTTTTCAAATATTTTTTTAAGAATTTGGCTACTCATTATCCCTACACACCATACGTTTTTTTTTTTTTTTTAAATTTGGTTTTATTCTTCTTAAACTTATTGAATTCTTCTTCTCAATATCATCCATATATCACATATTTGGTAAGATTAAAAAATAAAAAAAAAGTGTGGTGTGTGGTGTGTGGTGTGTTGGGATGACGAATATAATTTTTCTTTTTCTAAATATTTTAAACATTTTTTAAAAAATAAAAAAATTACAATCTCATTAAAAAAAATACTTTTTTAACCATGAAGTAAATAAAAAAAAAAGGAGAATCGTGACGTTATTCGGTGGGAGTAGTGTTTTTCCCCAAATAAATTCATATCAGCCACTAATGATTAGATTTGTAAAAAGGATGATTTCAATTTTCTAGAATATTAGTTTATATAAATATATATATATATATATTTATATATATAGCACACAAGGCCGGTGTTCGATTTTGTTCAGTTGTAAAAGTTGACAAAACAGGATAATTAGTACGATACTTGAAATACAAAAGTTAAATTTCAGCTGTTATCACAATAATAAATTTGAGTTTTTGGGACGAAATTATTTATGAGTGAATAAAATTTCATCCTTAAAAGTCATTTTTTAGGACGAAATTTAAATTTCGTCCTAAAAAATTGATGACTTTACAAAATCGTTCGAATGGTCAAATAACTGTTTGAATAATATTTTCTGTGATGAATTAAATCGTCTCAAAATTTTTTTTCTGTTCGAACAGCAAAAAATACGTTCGAACAGTAAAATCTTGGCAGGGAAGTAATTTATTATGGCTGGAAAAGTTCACAACCGTTTGAACGATAATTTGTTGTGTTCGAACGGAAAATATTTGGTGGCAAATCCAGGCGGGAAGGTTTCTAAACCGCTAGAACGGAATATATTTAGTTAGAACATATTCAAGCACTACATTTATACATTCGAAGGTATAATATTATTCTCGGTACGAAACTCAAAATATAAAAAATATATATCATATAGACAAATTCATTAATTAATTTTTTGTAATTAATTTTAAAATATTTTAATGATTTCTTTTATGTTAAATAAGATTTTTAGTTAAATAAATATTATCAATCATACACCACATAATATAAATAAATAATTACTCCAAAAAAGATAAAACATTTAATTTACAACTAAAGAAAATTATCAAAACACCATATATACTATCCATAACTATAACAATAAAAAATAGAAACTACTGTGATGCTAGGTCTCTACACACATCCTCGACTGTTGCTAATTGTATCTCTACTTGTGCCAGTGGGCTACTGAGTGTGACCTGAGTTGCATTATTCGCATTAATCTGTGTACGTAAATCATTAACCTTTGTACGTAACCCAAAGATGGTAGCCATAATCTTTGTACGCAACTCAGACATGACAGTATGTACTGCAGTATGTACTACAGTATGCACCGCATCAATCACTGCTGATGTGTGTATGCCTATCTCAGCACGCAGTATATCGGCCATCTCCACGCGAGTAGATGTGCGTGATGCCTCGGCCTGTGTAAATGTCTCACCAGCCTATATTCCAGTATCTTCCGGTTGTGCATCTCTCTGAATATCAGCCCTGTCAGAAGCAACTCCACGAAAACGAAATCTCGAGTGTCCCGTGGTCTGTGACAGGGTGGTGCTATTGATCGGTCCCATCGGCTCTCAGGAACGCTCGGCAGGTTCTAGCATGACCCCGGCATGTAGCAAAAATCGAGTGATGAGGATCCCAAATGGCAGTATATCTATCGTAATGAACCGAGCCTCTGATCGGATCCTCTCAAATATATAACCCACGAGATCGATCGAAATGCCACAAGCGACCTGTATCATAAATCTCACTCGGTCCATGCCGACCTCAATTTTGTGCTGCCGAGGGTTAATATTGTTGGCGATGTTGGCGATGATCAAATTCATGATCTTGAAGAAAGAAGATAAATATGCCAGCCTAATACTCTTCATCCCATCGTACATTAGAGCATCTGGACCAACAATCAAGTCTTTGACCTCATGATCAGCAAGTGTGTCGATCTCATCTGTGTAAACTGGTCCCTCGTCCCGAGACATCTCTACATCACTTGAAGGATCAGACTCTCTAGGCGACAAGTTCGGATAGGCATCGAGAAGCCTAGGAATCTAGAGATATGCAGCGAGTCCATCCACTAAAAATATAACAAGAGCTCCACGGAAATAGATCCTGTATGTCCCTCCATCGTCTGGGTTGGCACCATCGAGCTCTTTATAGAACTCAGTAATGATCTCAATGTAGGAAATGAGCTCCATTCCTTCTTCTCGCTGATCTAAAATTGGTGTCCAACCACGATCATTGAATACTGATGGGAGGGAATGACCCTCCCATATAAGAGCTACAAAATAGACAATTTTACCTCTTGCTCAAGTAAAACAATCTGCTCTCGAACTGTTTGGATAGAAGGTTCTCCTCATCTACCACATTTACGGCCCCTATAAGACATTATTATAAACCTGAAATTTTGAAAATAAAATATATATTCAACATTAGTGATAAAATCCAATTACGACGAAAAGATTTACAAAATTATATACTAATAGCAATTTAATAAATTAATTGATAGAACAATTCAATGAAACGATGAAAACAATTTAATAAGCTAATACAAAGTAAATGGGTCGAACGTAATATAAAGCGTTTGAACGTTTTAAAACTGTTTGAACGTCAAGGTTAAATTGTTCAAACGCGTTCGAACAGAAACCAGATTGAGCTCAGTCATGGCTGAGTCAACTCAACGGCCATGAAAACACACAAAAATGCATCGATTCTGTGGTTTCTTCGACAAAACACATACTACTTTTCATTTCTAAACATCCTATGGTGGATTTGTGGTGTTCTACGGTAACTATCGATGAAAAAAATATAATTTTTCTAGAGAAAACGAATAAAACCATAAAATCATAAAATAAACGATAAAATAACTTTAAAAACGCATACCTTTACTTGGGAGGAAGAGTGTTTGACGTAGGTGCTGATTAAGGCGGTAGACGGCAGCGATTGATGGGCGTTCAAATATTTTTTCTCATTTTCGAACGGTGGGGATGGCTGCGTGAGAGAGAGTTCTGCCCGCGATAAATTATATGTGCATAACCGTTCGAACGTTATACTTTACCATTCGAACGGTTTTAAACTACGGTTCGAACGGTATTTGTTTTAAGTTTAGTAAAAATTTATATTAAATGTATATTATATTTATAATCCTATAAATTAATATAATATATATACTATTATAGTAGATTATATATACTGTAATATATATGTAATATTATAATATATTATAGTATGTATTATGATAGTATAATACTTTAAATGAAAACATAATAACTTATATATATTTTATTATAGTATAATAGTAATATATCATAATACTTTACTATCAAAGTGTTATATATGAGGTTGTAATATATATATATATATATATATGATAGTATATAATACTATCATACTATATACTATCATATATATGATACTATGAGTTTATGTTTAACTATATATATATATATATCATACTATATATTCCATTATACTTTACTATATATGTTATATATGATATTATACAACATATATATATAGAGTACTGATTACTAGTATACTATCATCTTATAAATTTCTCTATACTTTACTATGTGATCTTAGTATATTTGATTCGATATATATGATATACAGTATAGATTACTATACTATATATCCCACCAATTAATGACTCTGAATTACTGTCCGAATGTTATTTATTATAGTTCAAACGGATTATTGCAATGGTGGGAAAATACCCCACCATTTAATGACTCCTGGATTAATGTTCGAACGTAATTTCTAGTCGATCGATCGACCTTGAAGAAATTTGTGCGGGCGGGAAAATTGGTGTGCTGAAATTTTTTCGCGTTCGACCACACTTTATTTACGTTCGAACAATTGGCCATAACTTATAGTCTTCCTGCATGCCGTCAGTCCCTTATTTTTATCTCATCTTTTTCTCTCTTCTCCATTTTAAACGTATTATCTGTCATTTGAACTTCAAGATGAAGAAGTAGACATCGATATGTCGAATATCTATTAAGGCTGTCAATATGTTGCTCGAGTTGTTTAAAGAGGCCCTTCCATCGGATAATATTTTACCCTGCAACTTTTAGGAAGCAAAATAGTTGAAAAAAGGGCTCGGGTCTGATTACAATGTAATACATGGATGTAAGAATGATTGTGTATTATTTTGGCGAGAGAATGAGCAGTTGAACGAGTGCCCCATTTGGCATGAATCAAGATGGACAACTGGGAAGCAGAATGTGATGCGGAAGGTTGTACGTCACCTTCCATTGATACCTAGATTATAATGGTTATTTATGTCACATTCAACAGCTGTGGATATGATGTGGCACTCATCATCTAGAGTCAAGAATGATAATGTTTCTTTACATCCTACAGACTCTCAAGTTTGGAAGGAATTTGACTTGGAGCATCCATGGTTTGCTGAAGAACCTCGTAATACTCGACTTGGGTTAGCAACAGATGGATTTAATCCGTTTGGGAACATGAGCACTAGTCATAGTACTTCGCCAGTTGTACTTATGCCATACAATCTACCACTGTGGAAGTGTATGAAAGATCTATATTTCATGATGAGTTTGCTCATTCCAGGTTCGAGATCACCAGGAAATGATATAGACATACACTTGCAGCATCTGATAGCAGAATTGAAAGATTTGTGGGAGAATGGGGTCTTAACATTTGATTCGTCAAGAGGCAAGTCGTTCAAGATGCATGTTGCGGTGTTATGGACAATAAATGATTTTTCCGCTTATGGAAACTTGTTAGGTTGGAGCACTAAGGGGAAATTGGCATCTCCGACTTGTAACAAACATACCCAATCCGAATGGCTTACGTATGGGAGGAAACTATATTTCATGGGTCATCGTCGATTTTTATCTAATAACCATAGATGGAGTGGAAATGGTAGGATATTTGATGGCACTGTTGAATGGGGGCACCCTCCACCATTATTGTCTGACGAAGATATTATTGCATAGTTTGTGGATGTCAGATGTAATATTTTGGAAAAAAATAACGGAAAAGAAAATGAAGTACGAATTAGTTGAATTTGACAAAAAAAAGTATATTTTTTGAACTCCCTTACTAGTTTACGTTAAAATTGCGGCATAGTCACAATGTTATGCATATTGAAAAAAATATATGCAAGTCCGTGTTAGGAACATTGATGTCAATTGAAGGTAAAACAAAGGATAATATAAACTCACAGAAAGATCTAAAGCGGTTGGGAATTAGACCTGAAATGCACTTGCAACAAAGTGGTTCGTCTGTTTACATGCCAATTGGGTGGTATACATTGTCAAGGAACGAAATGGCTACATTTTGTGAGTGATTGCAGAATATTAAATTACCGGATAGGTATGTCTCAAATTTAACAAGGTGTGTGCGAACAAATGATTGGAAAATTACTGGACTAAAAAGCCATGATTGTCATGTATTTTTATAAAGTATCTTGCCTGTTGGTATCTATGGGTTCTTCACCGGAGATGTGCGGGTTGTGTTAATTGAGTTCGGTGCATTTTTTAAAGATTTATGTGCTAGAACGTTGAATGTAGAAGTTTTAGATCGTATGGAACGGGAAATTGTAGTTATATTATGTAAGTTGGAGAGTATTTACCCACCATCATTCTTCGACATCATGTTTCACTTAGCCTTGCAGGACTAGTCCAATATGGATGGATGTATCCCATTGAACGGTTTCTTGAAAAGTTGAAATGCACAATGAGTAATAAGGTCTGTCCAAAAGGATCAATTGCAGAAATATATATTGATGATGAGTAGCATACATTCTGTTCCGAATACTTCCTTGGCGTTGACATAAGGTTTGATCGGCCGGAAAGAAACTTTGATGTTGACCAAGCAAGACAACGGAATGGATTTTCTGTATTTTCCCAACAAGTACATGCACTTGGTGCTGAACGTGGTTATGATTTGTGTGAAATGGAGTTAGAGAAAGCTCAGTGGTACAGTGCTAAATAATTGCCCAGAGATAGAGAGCCACTTGAAATAAGTTCAAATTAATTGTTATTTAATCATTGAATTTACTTATTAAACAATTATACGAATATACTTATTGTTGGTAATTTTTAATTTCAGTGATCATATTAACGTTCTAAAAGAACTGAGAGTAAATGATATAGACCAGAGACATGAATAGGAGTTCCCGAAATGGTTCGAGCAACAGGTAATGACATTAATACAGATGCAATTTCGCACTAACATATTTTAAATAGAGAGGATTGTTAACGGTTGAATGTTTACACTTTATTTAATATGTATGTTGTATAAATGCATGCGAGTAATCCGAACGATATATCAAACAAACTATATGCATTGGAGAGTGGCCCCTCAAGACGCGTTACTCGATATTCTGCATGTATTTCTCGAGGAAGTAGGTATCACACAATTGATAGAGAACTTTATAGGAAAACACAAAATAGTGGTGTCCTTGTCGAAGGGAGTCATGATGGAGACACAATGTTGATTTGTATGGAGTTATCATAGATATAATTGGAATGAGATATGTGGGGGAGCTTGTGGTTTATATATTTAAATGTGATTGGTGGCATTTAAGCAATCCTCGAAAGGGAAAATGCCATGATGAATATTTTCTAAGTATTAATACATCAAAAAAATGGTATGAAGATGATCATTTTATTTTGGCTTCCCAAGCATCTCAAGTATTCAACCAACTCGTGTCTAAATGGGTCAACCCGTTTTGACCCGAACCCGTTAACATCAAACCCAAACCCACTAATTTCGTGTCATGTTCATATTCAAATTATGGATCTTGTCACATATTGTCATCCCTATCTCTGATAGATAAAGATTTAGAAGAGGAAGGTAGAAAAGAGCAAAGATAAGTAATGGGTCTTCTAAATATGGTAGGATGATGAATCGGTGATGCCTGTTAGTCAGCCTAGCAGAGGATTATAAATCTATTGAGTTGGAATTATCGAGAGCTTGGGAACCCTCGTACAACTCACAATCTTTACCAAATGGTAAAGGAGAAGTGTCTCATAGTGATGTTACTGAGGGAAACGCTACTGAAACTTCTAAATTGGAAGCTCTGAAAAAGAAATTAGGTTTTGATGGATGTTTTGTTGTCGATCCAGTAGGTAGGAGTGGGGGTTTGGCACTTTTGTGAAAACCTAAGGTGAATTTCGTTGTCCATAATTTTTCACTAAGGCATATTAGTGCATCAATGGAGGGTCAGAGATCCAAATGGCTTCTATCAGGTTTCTATGGCTATCCATAGGTTAGTAAAAGAAAGCTATCATCGGACTTAATGATTAGACTCAGCCCAAGGAATAATCCATGGTGCATTTGTTGGTGATTTTAACGAAATATTAGTGCAGTCTGAGAAGGTGGGGGGGGGGGTAAATTTGAGAATCAAATGGAAGCTTTTATGCTTGCCCTTGAAGAAAACCAATTGTTTCATTTAGGATGTAGTGGTAATATCTACACAAGTAGCAACAAACATACTAATAATAGTTTTACAAAAGAGAGATTGGATAGAGAAATGGAAAATTCACTAATGGAAAGAGATGTATAAACATGTCAAGGTAAAATGTTTGGCAGCAAGAAGCTCAGACCATGAACCCTTAATGTTGTCAATCTGTCATGAGGAAGCGAGACTGTACAGAAAAACAAATTATTTAGGTTTAACGTATGTTGGACAAAAGATGTTGAATGTGGAAAAATAATTGAGAAGGAATGGAAAACTAATTTACCATCAATATATCCACTAGAAAGAGTTCAATCTGCTCTTTATCAATGTAGTGAGTCTTTGTCAAGATGGTGTAAGAGCAGAGGAATGAGAGGAGAGAAATTAAGAGAAGATAAAAACTTTAAATAGATTGCAAGAGGTTGAGGAGCAACAAAATATAGGCCAAATTAAGAGGTTGCAGCAAGATGTGGGTTTCTTATTAGATAAAGGAGATATGACGTGGAGGCAAGGAGCTAATATAAATTGGTACCAATTAGGAGATAGAAATACTAACTATTTTCATATGTGTGCTGCTCAAAGGAAGAAGAGAAACCAGATTTCATAGGTGAGGGATGCTCAATCAGTTTTGAGAACATATCAGGAAGAAGTTCAGAAAGCTTTTCAAGAACATTATAGAGGAGTATATAGCTCAATCTGTCCTTCCTCAGCTGCAATAGAAGGTTGTTTGATGAGGAATATTGGATTGTAGTTGGGGATGAGTTTACTACAACATCACTAAAATAATGGCCGCATGTTAGTTAATAAGTTTAGACCAATTGGCTTATGCAATATTTTGTATAAAATCATTGTTAAAATGTTGCTAATTGGCTTAAGAAAGTACTGCTTGATATCATTTCCTATAAACAAAGTGCATTTATACCAGGTAGGCTTATCAGAGATAAATTATGATAGCTTATGGAGCCTTACATACAATGAAGACTAAACAAAAAGGGAAAGAATGGATATATCCAAAGCATATGAGTTGGTTGAATGGGCATATATGAGAGCAGTTATGGAAAACATTGGTTTTGGTGATAGGTGGATAGATTTAAACATTAAATTTGTGTAAATAGTGAAATATTCAGTGTTAGTTAATGGAAAGCTAGGGAATGGGATTATATCTATAAGGCCTTAAGCAAGGAGACCCTTTGTCTCCTTATCTATTATTACTGTGTGCAGAAGGGTTAAGTGCTATGATTCAAAATTATGAAAGAATAGGGGCTATAAAAGGGGTTTCCATTCGTAAGGGTGGTATTAGTATCAATCATCTACTCTTTACTGATGATTGTATACTTTTTGTAAATCAAATATGAAGTAGTAGAGATCAGTGAAACAAATCTTGGATAGCTATGAATAAGCTTCTGGGCAGAAAATGAATATGCTTAAAACTTCTATTTTTTTTAGTATAAACACAAGTCCAACTGTCAGAGATGAATTAGTACAAGACATGGTGTAAGGGTTTGTGGGGATGCTGAGAGTACATGGGGTTACCTACAATGGCTGGGAAGTCCAAAAATAAGGTTTTTAGAGGAATTAAGGAGAGAATATGGGATAGAATAAAGAGTTGGAAGAATCTTTGTCTCAAGTAGGCAAAGAATTTCTTATAAAAGCAGTATTACAAGCAGTCCCTCTTATGTAATGAGTGTTTTCAAATTACCAAATCAGTTGTGTAAGAAAATCTCTTTCATGAAGACTCAGATTTTTTGGAGGCATATGAATCAAGATAGGAGAATTCAGTAGAAGAAATTGTAATACCCCACTCCTTCCTTTTTACGTACACTTCTTCTTTCTGACGTACATTCATTCTTTCTGATATAAGCAAATCCGAGGACAGGATTATGTAACTGTCCGCCCCTTCTCTCTAGCTACTGGAAGCCTCGTCATGTGTGCCAAACCATGATGGCGTGTCTCTCAAGATATTATTGACTTCTAAGTCACACCAAGTGATTTAAATGTACTGAAAATATTTATAAGAAGTATTTTTAGTGTTATTGAACTCAGCTTGATTTTAAATACGACAATTATAATATTTTTCAAGAGCTCCAAAAATATTATAATTGTCGGAAATCATTTTAATATTATTATTAAAAGGATTTCAGTTGTTTAAAATATTATGGGATTTAAATTATGTTGAAAGTTTTAACTATTTAAATGGTTTTATCCTTTTAAATATATTAAATAAGATTTCATCATTTATTAATGATGAAGGAATTTTATTTTATAAACTAAAGTTAGTTTAAATAATATTCTACCTTAATTCCTCTAAGTGCTTTTAATTAAGTTAATGTTTACGCATTTTCAAATCAGTGTTTTAATCTTCCACCGTTAGATCGTTTTGAGGATCACAAGACGAAGGGACTGGGTTAAATAATCAGACCCCTCTTCCTTCTCCCTCACTTTTCCCTCTCCTCTCTCTCTCTCCTCCCTCCCTCAGCTCACGCGTATGCAGTACGCTGTCCCTCTCCAAGTCGTGTCTTCCACTGCCCAGCCAGGTGCCGTCATGCGCCGGTGACACCTCCACCACCATCGACCTCCTCTCACGCCGGTGACCCCCCATCGGCAAAGCCAGCCCCCATCTCGCAGCCACCTTCCCCGTCGCACGCACGAAGAGACCCATGCACAGCCTCACCGTGCGCAACACCTAACGCCGTCGTACGCAGTCACCACCCTGCCACCGCCAGCCTCCCCTCTCACCGGTGAACTCCTCCCATCGAACCCGAAGCCACGGGAAGCCCCTCTTCCCTCCGCCCCCCCTCCGTTGCATGCACGCACGAAACCCATTTATGGGTTTCGCACGGCTTCAAGGCCACCGACGGCCCTAGCGCCACCGTGTGCCGATTCTAGCTCCACCATGTGCTTCCCCATCCCTCCCCCTTCCTCCTCCACGTGACCCGAGGCCTATAGCCTCCCTCCATCGCACGGGCTCTCTCCCTCCGTCACGCACGGGTTATCCCCTTTCCAGCATCATGCGTCGCCACCCATGGTGTCTAACCACCATCATGAGCCTCCTCTAGCCACCACCGACACATCCTGACCACCCATGGCCCCGACTGCCATCCATGCATGCACACTCTCCCTCACTCTCTCTCAAGGCATCTCCCCCTCACACACTACCATTCCTCTCTCCACCACCGTGCCGCCACCTCCGAGCCTCCACGGCTCCACCAGCAACTCCCTTAGATGAACCTTAGGTCCAAACCACCACTTTATGTGGTGGGTAGCCACTGCACGTGATGGACAGCCACTACGTGTAGCTGACCATCGCTGTACAAGGCTAGATCCGTCATGTTACGCTCCTTGCCACCATCACAAGGCCACCACGAGCCCTTCCAAGACCACACTTAACTATCCAAATGCCCAAACAACCACCGTACATGGGTTAGCCACCAAGTACGACCCTTCCGGCATCATCGACTGTGACGATCAGCAAGCAACGCACAGGTTATCCCGTCTATGGTATAACCCTTTATCCCCCATTATTTATGTTAGATATTGATTAGTTGATTAGGTTGTGGACTGTGTTGTTAGTATTGTGGAGTTCTGTAACGCCCCTCCTTGTGGTGGGACTTTTTACAAAATATTTTTATAAAAGGACAACGGGAATTACCATCCGATTTAAAACTTTTCACTTGCATACCGAGGGTGCAAGACTCCACGTTTATAATTTAAAATTTGCTTTGATCATAAAAGAGGTTTACAGCAGAAAAGATAAATCTTGAAATAAAAAGGCCTCTCGTACGTTTAAAACTCGTGCCTAGACTTTCGTGCTCTTCCCCATAGGCCGTGTACGTCCTGATCGTGCAGTTCCTATGGGGGAGGAACATGCATAAAAACTAAATTGAGTCGAAGACTCGTAAGCATACTTCATACAGTTAAAATATAACAACATAGGTTTTTAATCATGCATTCATCACTCGTACATATTGTTACGTGCATGCATGTGTCTTGCGTGCGTTCGTTTGAAAACGTAACTGGACGGGGCTTTCCTTTCAAAAGACTTTCCTTTATTTAAAACGTGTCCCCCGTTAGTGCCTTCATTTCTTCAAGAGCCGCTGTACGGGATTTTACTTTTAAAAAGGCTTTCTTGTCGTAAAACGTTTCCCCCCATCAGTGCCTTCATTTCTTAAAGAGTACGTGCTCTCGTGCTCTTGTGCTTACATGCATTCGTGCATACGTGCATACATACATTCTTCCTTATCACTTTGATAGGTCAGTACACACTGTTACGCCCCGTGTGTTTGGGGTTAGCGGTCTTCCTTTGGACCCGGATTCTGCCCATGGCCACAGGCTAGGAATCCCATTTCATACGGGGCAACACTGGGTGCACTTCCAGTACTACTTACCCGGCATTGCAATCTGCCCATTCATTGGTACCCTTTCATTCATTCATGTGGCCATTACATGTCTTCATACATTCATGCTTTCATTTCTTTCTTTCTTGCTTTTCCTTCATGCGTTCATTCTTTCATGTCAGCTCGAAAGAGCTGGAGCTTTCATTCAGTTCTTTCTTTCGTTTTACAGTCCTTTCTTTTCATGAGAAAACATTTATTTTCATGAGAAAATATCGTTTGGGGCGTAAGCCCGGAAAAAGTCTTTTCGTCTTTCAGTTCATTTCAATTCTATCTTTTCTTTAACGGTTCGTTCTTGAAAACTTCAATTGAGAACATACATGGGCTTAAACGTCAGCTTTCGTGGCATCCCATAAGCGTCACCTTGAACGTTGTCAATCATGGCATCCACGAGCGTCACCTCGTGGGGCACATGAGAGCGTTGGTTCGTAGGATTCACAAAAGCATCCGCTTTCATGCCTTTCATGCATCTTCATCAGTTTATGGATTTTCTTAGAAAATACATACAATAGATGCAGCGTATAGTCATCCATTCACATGTGTACAATTAATACTTTGGTTGCGTAAAAAGGGGCTGCCAAGGAAGGGCCGTACATACTTATACCTTTGAACACTTAGCATTTTCTTCCTTAAAGCGTCTTTCATTTTTTTTTTTGTAAGCATCTTAAGGGAAAAACGTTTCTTGTATCTTTGAAAACTCTAGAAGAGTATGAACGTAACACTTACCTGGACTCCATGCTACTTGCATGTCATGCAATCCATTCATGCTTGTCAGATGGCGACCTACATGCATACACATAAGCTTAATGTCATTTTCTATCTAATGCATAAGCAACTTGAACTACAAATAGAACTACGCAATACTAGGAACACTCTCCTTCTATCTCGTGCACTTATGTGCCATTTACTATGTTAAACCCTTCAGGGACCACTTACGGTCACCACATCTTCCAACTCAAGTCTTGTCTCAAGTGCTCATCCACTAAAGTGAACCCATGATTCACCTTAGGATTAAGACACTAAGACATTCGTCTTATTCATCTCATAATCACATTCCGACGCATGATTCCGACCGATGGAATCATGCATACCGATCCTAGATAATACGCTCGTCACTACCTTCCTGCATCTTAGCCTACACTAAATCCTCATTCCCAGCCTACACATATACTCTAGCCCCTTATCACCTAAGATCAACATACAAAATACGTTGATCACCAGTTTCGAGGGACAAGGGCCATACTCCGATACCAGTCTTCTCTTAACCCGGCTAGCATGACTCTTCATGCTATCTGTCCCTTTTGACAGTTCATCCCAACACTTAACACGACAAGACTCCATTCACAACTACGTCTCATGTCACATCATATGGCTCAAGACTATTCCCAAGCTACACTGTGACCTTGTCACGTTACCCAACCTTCTGGTATCTAAATTTCTAACTCATCACAAGTACAGTTCCTCATGTACTCTCGACACAACGTGACATTTTGTCACGTTCTCCTTACGCCATTCCTACACTTTAACACTTCACCCATCATAAGCATGACTTCCAATAACCACGCCACTTCGTGATGTTGCCCAGTCATGCTTCCGCTGCGTACTCTTACACTTGTTCCACTACTTTGCCCATCACAAGCACGACTATCAGTAGTCATGTCACTTCGTGACATTCCTCAGTCATGCTTCCGCTGCGCACCACAACATGGTTTGTTCTGATACTTCACGCATACTCATAGCCATAAATCCATCACAGTGACACTTGTCACCTCAGATTACAGGCTATGCCATAACTACTTTGGGACACTGTTCCACAGTTCCTGACACTATCCATCACGTTCCACGCCCATCAATTACATAACTATCCTTATCTCTACGAGACGCCACACGGAGTGTCGCTGCCATGTGGAGTACACTCCACGTATACTCCCTTCTTACATACCACGCCACATCACCACTATGGCGTACCCGCCATATAGTGCATCACTATACCACATGGAGTACACTCATTGTGTACTCCATCCACATGCATTACGCCACATCACCATTATGGCATACACGCCATATGGTGCATCGTCACTCCATTACATGGAATACACTCTGCATATATTCCATGCACGTTACGCCACATCACCAGTATGGCATACCCGCCATATGATGTGTCACTCCACTACATGGAATACACTTCGCGTATACTCCATACACGTTACGACACATCACCACTATGACATACCCGCCGTATGGTGCATCACTCCATCACATGGAATACACTCCGTGTATACTCCATGCACGTTACGACACATCACCACTATGGCATACCCGCCGTATGGTGCGTCACTCCATCACATGGAATACACTTCGCGTATATTCCACGCACTTACGACACATCACCACTACGTCATACCCGTCGTATGGTGCGTCACTCCATCACATGGAATACACTCCGCATATATTCCATGCACTTACGACACATCACCACTATGGCATACCCGCCGTATGGTGCGTCACTCCATCACATGGAATACACTCTGCTTATATTCCATGCACTTACGACACATCACCACTACGGTATACCCACCGTATGGTGTGTCACTCCATCACATGGAATACACTCTGCGTATATTCCATACACTTAAGACACATCACCACTACGGCATACCCGCCGTATGGTGCGTCACTCCATCACATGGAGTACACCTCGCGCGTACTCCCTTTATACACATTATGCCATACCGAGTACACCTCACACGTACTCCATACACGTTACATCACTAAAGCACATGGAGTACACTCCATGTGTACTCCAATTGCACGCACTACGCCACGAAGTACACTCTACTGGTACTTATCCCGCTCCACATGCCACATCACCATTATGGCATATCCGCCACATGGTGCATCGCTCCGCCACTTGGAGTACATTTCCAATGTACTCCCTGCATGCATATTACACCACATAGAGTACACTTAGAGTGTACTCTTCCCGTTTCACAATATGCTAGGAGAGTATATTCCACATATACTCTCCTCATCTCACACTACACCCCACACAGAGTACACATAGCATGTACTCTTCCCATTCCACACATGCTACGCCACCATTACAACAGGGTCCACAACATTGCACAGCGCACTTCCCAATTACACTCAACACTTCACAGTACATTACATGGCACAACACATCTCCATCCAACATGTATATGCCCAACACTTCACTACACAGAATGCCCAACACTTCATTACACAGAATGCCCAACAGTTCATTACATAGCATCACATCACAATACCACAACTCCACAAATACCAACAGCATAGTCCACAACCTAGTCAACTAATCAATATCCAACATAATTAATGAGGGATAGAGTGTTATGTCATCGACGGGATAACCCGTACATTGCTCGTTGATTGTCACAGCCGATGATGTTGGAAGGGTTGTACGTGGCGGCTAACCCACGTACGGTAACTGTTTAGGCATTTAGATAGCTAGGTGTGGTCTTGGAAGGGCTCGTGATGGCCTTATGATGGTGGCAAGGGGCATAACACGGCGGATTTAGCCGTGTATAGTGGCAGTCAACCACGCACAGTGGCTGTCCATCACGTGCAGTGATTACCCACCACATAAAGTGATGGTTTGGACCTAGGGCTTGGCTAAGGGAGGTGCGGTGAATCTCGTGGTGGCGTCGGGGTGGCACCACGGTGGCTCACGGTGGCGGATCTGGCCATACCGTGGAAGAGAAGCCGTGGGAGAGTGAGAGAGAGTGTGCTCTCGTGGGTGGCAGATCGAGGCCGTGGGAGGTTGGGTTGGCTTGGTGGCGGCCTGAGGAGCCTGGAGGTGGTGGTTACCAGCCGTGGGTGGCGGTGCACGATGGTGCACGGCGTGCAACCCGTGCTTGAGAGAGGAAGGACCCGTGAGGTGGAGGAGGGGGTTTTTGGCCATGGGTCACGTGGGGGAACTCAGGGAGGAGCCATGGTGTCACAAGGTGGTCGTGGGTGCTGCGCACGGCGGCGCTAGAGGCCGTGCATGGTGAAGCCATGCGTGGGTCTCCTTGTGCGTGCGTGTGTGCGACGGAGGGAAGGTGGCTGTGCAACGGGGGCTGAGTTCGCACTTCTAAGGGAGAGGAAGAGAGGAAGAGAGAGCGTAAGAGGGAGAGATTGGCTTGGATGGACTCGCCGAAGGGAGAGGGGGCCAATGGTGCCGGCGGTGAGAGCTGGTGGCGCACGGCGGCGCCGAGCTAAGGCCTTAAGCCGTTTGGCGCGGAGGGAAACTATATACGTTGTAGGCTGGGGAGAGGGCTACAGGGAAAAGTGAGGGGGGGTCTGAGTATTTAACCCAGTCCCTTCGTTTGGAGATCCACGTAATGATCTAACGATGAGGAATTAAAATACTTATTTGAAAATGCGTAAACGTTAACTTAATTTAAAGCACTTAGAGGAATTAAGGTAAATATTATTTTAAACTGACTTTAGTTTATAAAATAATATTCTTGATCATTAATAAAATGATGAAGTCTCACTTAACATATTTAAAAGGGTTAAACCATTTAATTAATAAAAGTTCTCAACATAATTTAAATTCCTTAATATTTTAAATAACTGGAATCATTTTAATAATTAATATTAAAATGATCTCCGACAATTATAATATTTTGGAGCTCTTCAAAATATTATAATTGTCTCATTTAAAAACAAGTTTAACTCAACGGTACTGGAAATATCTCATATAATTATTTCCAGTACATTTAAAACACTGGATGTACTTTAGAAGTCACTTAATATCTTAAGAGACACGCCATCGTGATTTGGTACGCATGACGAGGCTCGCAGTCGCTAGAAGGAAGGGTAGATGATCACATAATCTCTGCCTTCGGGATTTGCTTACGTCATAAAGACGAAACATACTTCAGAGGGGAGAAGCGTACGCAAGAAGAAGGAGCTGGGTATTACAAGTTCGTTGTATTGGGATGTTCTGTGTAGTGAAGTGTTGGGCATATCTGTGTAGTGTGCTGTGAAGTGTTGGGCGTAGTTGGAAATTGTGCTGTGCAGTGTTGTGGACTGTGCGGTGTAGTGTGGTTGTGTAGTATGTGGTCTATTGGTGATGTGGCATGTGGAATGGGAATAGTACATGCTGAGTGTACTCTTTGTGTGGCGTAGTATGGGATAAGGAGAGTATATGTAAAATATACCTTCCTGGCGTATTGTGAAATGGGAAGAGTACACGTGACGTGTACTCCATGTGATAGAGTAATGCACCATATGGCAGGTATGTCGTAGTGGTGATGTGGCGTAGAGAATGTGAAGGGAGTACACGTCAAGTGTACTCCATGTAGTGGAGTGATGCACCATATGGTGGGTATGCCATAGTGGTGATGTGGCGTAGAGTGTGTGAAGGGAGTACACGGGAAGTGTACTCCATGTGTTGGAGTGATGCACCATATGGCAGGTATGCTATAATGGTGATGTGGCATAGTGTGTGTGAAGGGAGTACACGCGGAGTGTACTCCATGTGGTGGAGTGATGCACCATATGGCGAGTATGCCATAATGGTGATGTGGTGTAGTGTGTTTGAAGAGAGTACACACGGAATGTACTCCATGTGGTGGAGTGATGCACCATATGGCGGGTATGTCATAATAGTGATGTGGCGTAACGTGTGTGAAAGGAATACATGAGACGTGTACTCCATGTAGTGGAGCAATGAGCAATGCACCATGTGGCGTGTATGTCGTAATGGTGATGGGTCGTAGCGTATGAAAATGGAGTATACATAGAGTGTACTCCACGAGGCAGCGACACTCCGTGTGGCGTGTCGTAGAGAAAATGATGGTTGTGTGATTGATGGGCGTGGAATGTGATGCATAGTATTGGGAATTGTGGAACAGTGTCTCGAAATAGTTATGGCGTAGCCTGTAGTCTGAGGTGACAAGTAGTCACGTGAAGTGTCACCGTGATGGACTTATGGCTAGAAGTATGTGTGAAGTAGCAGAACAAGTATCAGAATAATGCAGCGGCAGCATGACTGGGCAATGTCATGAAGCGACGTGGTTATTGACAGTCGTGCTTATGATGGGTGAGGAGTTAATGTAGAAATGATGTAGCAGAATGGTGACAAGATGTCACGATGTGATACGACGTGCATGAGGGATCGTACTCATGATGAGTTAGGAGCTGGCGTAGAAATGATGTAGCGGGATGTCAGGTCACTTGACAAGGTCATGGTGTAGCTTGGGTGTAGTTTCGAGCTATATGACATAACATAAGGCGTAGTTGTGAATATAGTATTGTCGTGTTAAGTGTTGGGATGGACTATCAAAAGGGACGGGTAGCTTGAAGAGTCATGCTAACCGGGTTAAGAGAAGGTTGGTATCGGAGTATGGCCCTTGTCCCTACGAGCAGGTGATCAACAGGTTATATGTTAGTCTCAAGTGATAAAGGGATAAGGTACATGTGTAATCTGGTTAAACACGTGCCGGACGGATTCCCCAAATGTAATGGGTAATATGTCCTTGACCCAGTTACACGGTGCTTAAGCCTCATAGTTGGCTTAGAGCTGTGTGGCTTGTATGGATGGAAATGAAGATTTAATGTGGGCTAAGAGCATTGGCAATGGCCTAGCCATTGCCAAGTCTAAAATTTAGCTAGAATTTTAACTTTTGGCTATAGTATTAATTTTTGACTAAATGAGTCTACATTGGACTAGCTATCTTAAAGTTAAAATAATAATATAATATTATATTTTTTTTAATTTTTTTTTTACAAATACAATTCATATATTTCCTTGATCTTCATGCTTTGTAAAAATAATGTATCTACTCTATCAATATTCGCAATCAGTAGAATAAATAATGTGCATGCCATGCATGTTTTAACATTCAAAGAGAGAGGGAAGTGATGAAATAATAAAATATTACTTTCCATTGTGAAAAGTAGCTAGCCATGTTTGGAGAGGACTTAAAATTTACTGTAGCTCAAGTCTTAAGTTTTGGACTTTTGGCTAGTGCAATGTGGAAGCTTTTTCTCACATCTAGCTAAAGTTTAGCATTGGCATTTGGCTAGTCCATTGTCAATGCTCTAAGGTGCATAGAGGTAGTAATGGGTGTATTATCTAGGACTGGGATGCGTGATTCCTTCAGTCAGAATCATGCGTCGAATGTGGTTAGTAAGAAGAGTAAGACGAATGTCTTAGTGTCTTAATCCTAAGGTGAATCATGGGTTCACTTTAGTAGATGAACACTTGAGGCAAGACCTTGAGTTGAAAGATGTGGTGACCGTAAGTGGTCCTCGAAGGGTTTAACATAGTAAAGTACACATAAGAACATGGGGTAGAAGAAGAGTGTTCCAAGTGATGTGTAGCTCTATTTCTAGTTTAAGTTGCTTATGCATTAGATAGAAAATGATGTTAAGGTTATGTGTATGCATGTAGGTTGCCATTTGACACACACATGAATGGACTGCATGATATGCAAGTAGCATGGGTCCAGGTAAGTGTTACGTTCATAATTAAATTTCCTTGTGTTTCTAACTTTTAGTAACTAAATTTCTAACTTTTGGAATACCCTCTTACAGTTCCTTGTGTTTCGCGCTTTATTCTTGTAGAATGTGACTATCTAGGTAAGTTAGCTCTTAAATTACTATTAGTTTACTATGTATGTGTGATGGGTAAGGGAACTATAGTTTATGTTCGTATGTTGTTTTATATGCCATGTCATCACATGTTTATCTATTACACGAATTATTCTGTAATGAAATACTTATCTATTACACAATATATTCTGTCTGATGTTACTATCTGCTGTAAGTAAGTGACATTACGTATGCTATCTGTTACATGTATGTCAAGTCACGTAATATTCACTGTCACATGTTATGTCATGCTATGAAATGTTGTTTGTTACATGTTATGCCATGTTATGAAATATTGTCTGTTACATGTATGCCATGTTATGAAATGTTGTCTATTATATTTATGTCCCAAAGTATGTTATGTCTGTCGTCTTACGTTCATGTCACATCACATTATAAAATTTCATGTATGCCAGTTAAGTTACTCATGTCAATCACGACCCTATGCGCTAGAATAAGGTAATATCCTAGTAAAACTCCTTTGTTCAAGCTGGAGTGTCTAAATAGGTGTGAAATTTTCTGGGTTGACGAAGTATAGTCAATAGGTTGCGAATGGGGCCTAACTAGTTGGTTACCGGAGCGCGCCAAACACTAATGCTGATGGAGCCACACTATATGTTACGTGTGTCTACAGCAAGTGTGGCACAAACAATTTATAGAGCCACAACAACTGTGGAGCATATACTACATGAGACACAACAATTGTGACACGTAGAATACGTGAGGCCACAACAACTGTGGAGTACGTATTAATGCACTCACAGCTGCTATAGACACCTATGGTGTGATGTAATAATCGGCAAGGACACACGGCTTAAGGGGACCCGTGTAGCACCCGTATGATTACTTTTATTAATTAAGTCTATTGAATAAGATTCCAAGTTCATGTATTTTACGTTCAAGTCATGCTTTACGTTATATTATGTTTAAGTTTACATTCATGTCAATCATGATAACCCCATCAGATAAGAAGACGCAATCATGGTAACCCTATGAGATAATAACACGCAATCATAGTAACCCCATGAGATAAGAATAGGCAATCATGGTAACCCCATGAGATAAGACTACTCTATCATGGTGAGCCCATGAGACAAGAATATGTTTCAAGTTCATGTTTATGCCATGTTATGTTTAAGTTCAAGTTCATGTTCATGTTATGTGTGTCCACATCCATGCTATGTTTCAAATCCATATTATGTTTCAAATTGACGTTTATGTCAGGTTATGTTCACGTTCATGTTATGTTCAAGTTCACGTTCATGTTATGTCATATTCACGTTCACGTTATGTTTCAAGTTCAAGTTTATGTTATATTATGCTTACGTTCATGTTATGTTCAAGTTCATATTCAAATTATGTATGTTCACTTTCATGCTATGTTTCGAGTCCATGTTATGTTTCGAGTCAGTCCATGTTATGTTTTAAGTTCACGTATATGCCATGTCAAGTCAAGCTAAGTTTTAGTTTCAGCTCAACTTATGTCATTTATGCCATGCTATATGTCAAGTTATGTCATTTATGCCAAGCTATATGTCAAGTTATGCTATGCTTACTTATGACTTTGATTATATATTCACGCTTTTACTGTCATGCATGCATCATTGACTTGTGTGGAAGTTTCCTGTTAACTTTCTGAGATTTCTAATAAAATCTTATCGTGGTAATCCCAACTACCATTCCCCTCAAATCGTAGGCGATGTGTTAAGATTAGAGTAGGGAGCAAACACTAGCAGACTGGAGACGGTTGACTAGACGCGTAGATGCAACACGGAGCTTGCAGCCTCCATAGTTAGGTCTTTGGATAGTATTCTAGCATGGTTAGTCGAGTTATGTGAGTTACTCAACGAACTAGCCCAATAGTGTATTTTGGCAATGTAATTATGGAGCCATGTTTCCGTTGTTTTGATATTACAATCTTCTGAGACCCGTATTATAATCGTGGATGTTTTAAGTATGCATGGTTTATGTTTTAATTATTTGGATATTATAAGTTTGGTCATAGTATTGCTCAAGAAAAAAATTATTCACTGCGAATATTGCATAATGTTAGATGTATGTTAGAAACATTGCATCTTATATGTCATGAATAGGGGGAGGTAACCTTGTGTTGCATGTCCCGACGCTTTGGATGCCTGTCCGATCCCAAATGAATTCTGGTGGTGTCACAAAAACTATTACACATTAATATAAAACTATTACAAACTAATCTAAAAAAGATTACAAGTAGTTTGAATAACTTAAGAATAACAATACATCACAAGAACAAAAATAAATAAATAAATGTAACAAAATTACAAATCTATTTGAAAAACTTAGTCCCTCCAACGCCAAGTGTTCAATAAAACCTAAAAAAAAATTAAGGATAAAAATGAGGATATGTTGTCTCAAAAAGAAAAGAACTCAAGTAGGAAAAAATAATAACATAAGTACAAACTACATAGAATGAAATAACAAACAAATAGTGTATCAAACTATCAATGTGAAGTCGAAGTAGATTGAGATGGAGCCTCTTTTCCTGAACTCGTCCCTACAATAATTGAAATCAAAATTAAGTTTGTCATGTAAATTTAAAACAATCTATGTAAGAAATGAGTTAATTAAGAGCAATTATCGCTTCCAGTGTGATCAACATCCCCCACCTCGTAGCTCTCCGCAAAGTCCACCAATTCTTACATACCTAAATTGATTTCCCTTTAATACAATTCTTAGTGGAAATCAAAGTATCCACAGTGCTAAGACACAACAAACTCTTAAACGAATCTAATATGCACTCCCCGATGCTAAATGAAAACTCTAAAGCTACGATAGAAATATGGATGACCAAAATACTATGGACTATCTATAAGAACAGGATACTTGATGGCATTTACCTTTCACCAATCTAAAATATCAAATTCCTCTACATATGGGTGTAACACCGCAGACAAGTATCTCTCCAAGTCTGATTGGCCGTCTAAACTCTTTCAAAGTTCATGGCTATTGCCAAACCTCAAACCTCATTTGCGCTTTTTCAATTTATCGACTTTGAGATAAGGCAATGTCGTGGATGGTGGAACATTGATATTAACCACCCTGAATTCAGCGAACTCATCATACAACCATTTGAGGCTATCCTTAACCTTCAACGTTAGTTGATTTGCTCATTCCTTCCCACTAGTGTTTTCCAACCCATACACCATTCCATCAATTTTGTACCACGGGTCAAGAACAATATTGACATATTGCAAAACTTTGATCGTACTCAAATCTCACCAATATGCCTCATACTTGAGCCTAATGTTCAATGTTATAATACATAAAGTAGGATTAACATTTTTGCATATTTCATCCAATTGCTCATTTACTTAAAAAGCTTGTTGACAATATTCATTTGATAATACAAAGAATCATAAATGGTGCATGTGACAAAGACTCGGATACTTTCCTCCCTTCTTTCTCATCAAAGTGGCAGGCATATTGCATGTCCCTCATCTCTCATGGCATCAAATGCATTTATATATTGTACGAGTGTTTCTAACATAAAAAATGTTGAGTTCTATCTTCTAGCATCAACAGATAACATCTTCTTACATTTAATATCCACAACAAGAAAAAAGGTCTTGAATTTCTCAAGTCTAGCTATTGAAGATCTCACAAACCTCACTATCTTTTTTACACTTGCAACCGACTTATTAACATATTTCAAACCAACATTCACAATAAGATTGACGAACTGTGCATAAAATAGAACATGCAAAAACTCACCACCCAAAATAGACATATTTTCCTCTCTAACTCTATTCTTCGAATACTCAAATGCGGTATCATTTGGCGAGGCATTATCCATTGCTATTGTCACCACCCACTCTAAACCCCACCCCTTTATTCCGGACTCCACTGTCTTTACAATGGTATCACCTTTGTGATCGATGATTAAACAAAATTTAAGAACCATTTTGCATAACCTCCAATCACTGTCTACAAAATAGGAGTTAAACACTGGTAGTTCAAATTCTGGATGGATTCCCATGTATCAATATCAAGGAAAGTTCTTTGACCCTTCAACAAATCCTTCTTAAGCTCATATATTTTAAGAACATCCTTCACTACTGTGTGGCGAGAAGAAATGTTAAACCTAGGTTCCTAGTTCTTAGAGTAGGCTTTGAACCCTTCACCCTCCACCCTACACAAACCAAAATAGTATCTTGTTAATTATTATCATAAGAGCTAAAGACCTTCTACACCTATCCGGGTCAAAATTTACAAACTCCTTCAATTTATTGTTTGCAATGCTCTCATTCATCATTTTCTAACTATTAAACTATCAATATGCGGTCGAAATAGATTGAGATGGAGACAATTTTTCCAAACTTGTTTTTATAACAATTGAAATCAAAATTAAGTTTGTTCTTCTAAATGATTCTTCAGCGGGGAAGTGCCACGTCGTTTATAGTGATAACCATAAACAACACCAATATAATTACATTTTGTTTGTGGGTCAATGGGGTTACCACTCTCTAATTTTGTAACTTGTTCCCGTAGGACGGAGATAGCTTTTATCTTTGGTAGACCCATGGGTGTAGAAGACGTAACACTAGCTCTAGTATTTGTACTTGGAGATGTGTTATCATCACCGACACTGGCACAATCACTATTATCCACTAAACTTATCAAACTATCAAACTTCTGACATAATACAAAGTATAAAAGATTTTAGGTTCTTACAATTAAACAAAATTACACTTGATTAGGGTTTCAAGTTTTTCAATTTGAGACCCTAATCAAACATTAGAGTCTCAATCCAAAACTCCAATTTATATTAGGCTCTTCCTTACTATCTCTAAGCTTGACTTCTTGCTCTATACGAAGATGATGGCCTAAATCTTGTAGAGACAGGTCCTCCTTATATATTTCAGACTTTTTTTTATAGTCTTTCCATAATTGAGAAAGTTTATCAAAATGGATGAAACCGATATAGAACCATCCATTTTCATATTACATGAAATGATCAAGAGTATGCATAATGACAAGCCTACAATGTATCATTTTATAAAGTTTGGTGGCAGAAAATTCTTACTTGTGGTGTCTTCTAAATTAATGAATTGAGCCTCAAGTGAATACAAATAATCCTTGGTGGTTGCCTTGTTCTCATAAGTGCCAAAAAATGTGCCAGAAATTACATTTCAAATATGTCCCTTGCAGATTTAGTCGTGTTGTTCTTGTTTAATCCTTGCTTGACTCTAACCATTTATCTCATCCTCACTTGCATAAGGCTTGGGAGTGGCTAGAGCATACACCACCTTAAGATTGGCTATGAGAAAATGCATCCTCTTTTGCCAACATCGAAAATTGGCTTCATCAAAGTGTTTGGGTTTAACAAAGTCCACAACAAACTTTCTCAAACTATGCACAATAGTTAAACAGAAATTGTCTTAAGATTGTTGGACTAAATAGGGTTGTATGAGAAGAAGGGAGTAAAAGGTTTTGCTTTAGGGCACACACAATGTTGCTTTCATCAAGATAATATCCATCTCCACCAATAACAGTATGCACGCGATTTTTTAATAAATTTGACTTCAAAATATATTGAAGTCCAAAATAAGTATATTATATGATTGTGTGATACACAAATAAAATTAGATTTGAAAACCTTCCGGTTATACTATTCTGCCAAGAGATTAGTCATTTATTTTCTACAAAATAAATAGATACTAATCACTAGTTTGAAGAAATGAAAACCTTTTGAAAGAGAGAGAATTTCAAAAACTTCTTTAAATAAATAACCCGCAGGCTTAAGCACATATTTATAGATGACTAAAGGATGTCAACAAGAAGTTATAATTTTTTTTTTGGATTAAATATTCAAATAGTTTATGTGATTTGTCTCCACGACACATTAGGTACGTCCCTAAGTTTTGAATTTGAACTTTTTACTGTTTATACTTTCAATTTTGATCAAATTAATCATTTCTTTACAATTTCATTAGTCAACTGTTAAATGTCAGGTCAACACTAATAAAAAGTTTTAAAATAATTAAAAAACACAAATAATATAAAAATTTAAAAAAAAAACTTCTAAAAGAAATTCAATTTAAAACGAATAACTATGTTTCCCTTTTGAGTTATATTGTTTTCCTTATGAGTTATATTTTTGTTTAAAGAAACAATTGATTGAAATTTAATTTAGAAACATTTTTAGTTTTAATTCCAAGTTAAATCCCAAAAATTTTGTTTAATTAGTTTTAGAAGTTAAAACTGGGATGAAATCCAAAATATGATATTCATTTTAAATTTATTTTTTTTAAGAATTTGTTTAATTTTTAAATGAAATTTTAATATTATTTCTGTATTTTTTTTAATTTTTTAAAAAATTAAGACTTGACTCATTGTCCATTATAAATGGATTTCCGAAAATTGTTTTCTATTTCTAGATTTATAAATGTTGTATAAAATTGGAGAATCTATTTTATTTATAAAAAAAAAAAAAAACAATAGAGAGTTGGTGAGACAATATCTTTCAAGGCGATGATCAATTGTTGGTCTGAGAGGATGACCAGCCACACTGAGATTGAGGCACTACTCAGACTACTAGTTTTTAATTTTTAATGGTGTTGACCTATGACTACTAACAGCTAACTAATACAATGATAAGAAAATGATTAATTTTGATCAAAGTTCAAAGTATATGGAGTAAAAATTAGTTCAGATTTAAGACTCAATGACTAATTTGTTTGGATGGTAAAGCACACGAACTATTTTAATATTTAACCCTTTTTATTTTGTTAAAATGGTTTCAAAATCGTTATATACTCGCACGTGTTATCAAATGATAGATGTGTTTGACTTGGACTAACGGTCACACTTGCTATATCCAACCAGTTAAGGCTAACCACCGACTGAGTAGAGTCAACATCCAAAAGATCCGACTCCAACTTTTGTTGATGTTCAAATTTGAACTCTAACTCTAATCCAATATGTTAGAGCAAAGTCGGATTTGGGTTTTATACTTTTATTGGAGCAGTGTCGAAATGAAGTTGGAATTTGACTCCAACTCAGACCATTTTATCAGAACTCCGACGCCAATGATGCTGAGTCGAAATCAGAATCAGATTTTCAGATATTTGCAATGGCTCTATTTGCACTGTTTCGAGTCTGAAAAGAGGCAACCCTTAATATTTAATTTTCCCGTGTCCCTTTTGGGACCGCTAATGATGGGCTGTTGGGCAGCGCACGGGATGACTGTGATGATTGTGCGCCCAGGCCCGCAAGCCCAAATCCCAAACGAAGCATTAATTAAAAATGCTTTTGTGACATTGGACCGATTCAAACATTTGTCCATTAGGGCAGAAAATTCAATGGTTTTCTGACGTTGGATTGATTCAAACCTTTTCCATTAGGGCTGAACAACGAATGCTTGGTGCTTTCAACATTGACCTGCTTTAAGCGTTTCCTGCTCTAAATATTGACCTACTTTCCATAATCTGATCTCTCTTTTCTCATAACTCATAAATTTCAAAATAAACTCTAAAATAATATTAATAAATATACTTATAATTATATAAGTTGAAAATTTTCTATATATGTACATTCATAATATGTTGTCACGAGATTTTAAATGATATATTTTTTTTAATGATTTAAATGGTATTTGTTATATTAAGAGAAAAAATTAGTACATTATTATCATCATATATAATGTAATTTTCGAACAAGTCCAAAAGAGCATGTGAAAGGATCATATAATTGGATGTCTACCTCATCAATGCACTATGCACGATGTATAATAGCAAGCAAAAAAATTATTATTGTTATTATTATCATTATATATAATATAACTTTCGTGTGAGGCCAGATGACCATGTAAAAAAATCATTATTGTTATTTTTTTATTTTATTTTTTACATTATTGCTATTATTATTACTATTATTATCATTATATATAATATAATTTCGAATGTGCCCAAATGAGCAAGTGAAATGATCTCAGTACATCATGTCTACCTCACTAATGCATTATGCGTTATCATAATGCATGCAGAGAGAAAAAACCATTATTTCTATTAAGTAGAACCACTACATGCATACAACTTTATGCACAACATTATGCATATTGAGTGTCAGCCTCATTTTTTTAGATTTTTATTTTTAATTCAAAATTTAAATTTTAAGATTCTCACAATTTCAATACACTACAACACAATTTGTCTTTTGTAATATAGGAAACTGTCAAAAAAAATTGCCAAAACGTCACTAAAGATATTTGGTGACGGTTTGAAACCGTCACCATGACCGTCACCTAATGTACGTCATAGAAAATAATTAGTGACGGTTTACTGTTGAATGTCACTAAAAATATTTTTAGTGACGGTTGGAGGTGTTCCGTTTGGTTGAACGTTCGAACGTTCCCTTTTTTTTTGTGATGGTTGAGAACTGTCACAGAAAGTAACGTTTGAACGTCCAATTGAACGTTCGAACGGCAACCCGACCGATTGGCATTCGAATGAGAGAAGTTGACGTTCGTTGATTATAGTTCGAACGTATCATATTTACGTTCGAATGTTTATGTATCCGAACGTTAATTATAATAAACGTTCGAACGTTAATGAACTAATGTTCAAACGTTACGGATTTAACGTTCGGACGTTATTTCAAATATAAACGAAAGAGCGTTCGAATGCATGTGGTACGTTCGGAGGTTTGTTTGAACATTAATTGTTTAATCATTCGAACGTTTTGTTCGTTTGAGGGTCAGTATGTTTGAACGTATATGCCTAGGTTCGAATGTTACTATATAGTTTTATGTATTCACGTTTGAACATTGGTTCGAATGGGAATCAATTTTTGAACGTTTTTACTTTACATTCGAACGTACAGATCAGAAATACTAATTTCATAAAATTTAAAAGCATACCAATTCTATCATATTACATAACATCAATTAACAAATAACAATGTCTTGTAAAATTTTAAAATTATATATTAAAACTAGCCACCACTACTGATACAATTTATTTCTTCTTTTTTTCTTGCCCACCGCGATTCTGTTGCAACGACATAATACGCTCCATTTGCACCATCATCTCCCGTTGCACTTGCTCTTAGACTTCACTACGTATTCTTTCCTCCTCGTAGAGCTGCTGGTCCTGCAAATGCATCTCTAAATGAGACTGTCATTCTAAAAGAGACTCTAACTCTTTCTATCTTGACCTCATATACTCATTCTTACGCCATGCAGCTTCTAAATGTTTGGTAAGATTATTAATTTGTGAACTCGATGAGGTAGAGGAGGATGAACATCTATGCTTGATAGATCGTCCCAAACCTCTTGCCATACTAGACTACGGCCCGAGCACTTGCGTGAATATGTCTATGTTACTAGGAGAGGATTCTCCAGAAGTCGACTGCATATCCATCATTTTTTCCTATAATTTGAAAGGTAATGATCGTTAATAAGTAACGTATTAAAAGAAATAGAAATAAAAAAATTTATTCACATGTTACATAATTTATTTAACAAAATTAACATTGCTTACATAATTATCTGCAGCGACAGGATCCATCTGCTCACTATGCTCATTAGTGAGAGCTGCAGCATAGACATGAATGAGGGAAAAGTTTTCAGGATCATCACGTTTCTAACAAAGCGACATTGGCAATTTTAAAAAGAAAATATTAGTACTTAAATAAAAGAATATCAGAAAAATAAATGAATTCTATAATTTTTTAATTACAATTTTTTCAGTGAGACGGTGGAATGACCTTGAACCGGCAAGATGGTACACAGTCAGAGTAGATCTATTCTGTGCATTTGTAGAACTCAAGTGCTAAAAAATATATTAAGAATGTTAATTGTAATGTGTATACATATAATATATAGAACGAATATAAATGTAAATAATTAAAAGATATAAATGTAAAATACCTGATAATCTGGATATGCGAAAAGATCACAACACTTTCTCCAATCATCTAACTTCATATGCTGGAAAGGAGACTGTAACGCCCGTCCTTGTGGTGGGACCTTTTACAAAATATTTTTAGAAAGGACGATGGGAATTACTGTCCGATTTAAAACTTTTCACTTGCATACCCAGGGTGCGAGACTCTACGTTTATAAAATAAAATGTGCTTTAGGATAAAAGAGGTTTACAACAGAAAACATTAATTTTTACAATAAAAGGCCTCTCGGGCATTTAAAACTCATGCCTAGACTTCTGTACTCTTTCCCATGGGCCGTGTCCGTCCTAATCATGCAGTTCCTATGGGGGGAGGGACATGCATAAAAACTAAAATGAGTCGAAGACTCGTAAACATTACTTCATACAGTTAAAATATAACAACATAGGTTTTCATTCATGCATTCGTCATTCATACATACTATTACGTGCATGCATACGTGTCATACATGCGTTCATTTGAAAACATCATTGGACGGGGTTTTTATGTTTTAAACATAGGCTTTCTTTTTGTAAAACGTTTCTCCCATCAGTGCCTTCATTTCTTCAAGGTTCGTGCATTCGTGCGTTCGTACATGCATGCATACATCCATTCATTCTTATCATTTTCATAGGCCAGTACACATTGTTACGCCCCATGTGTTGTAGTTAGCGGTCTTCATTTGGACCCGGACTCCACCCATAGCCACGGGTTGGGAATCCCTTTTCAGTCAGGGGGTAGCACTGGGTGCACTACCAGTACTACTTACCCAGCATTGCAATCTGCCCATTCATTGGTACCTTTTTCATTCATTCATGTGGCCGTTACGTATCTTCATACATTTCATGCTTTCATGTCTTTCTTTACTTTTCATTCATTCGTTCATGTCAGGTCGAAAGAGCGGGAGCTTTCATTTAGTTCATTCTTTCATTTAACAGTCCTTTCATGTGAAAACATTTCTTTTCATGAGAAAGCATCGTTTGGGGCGTAAGCCCAAAAATCGTCTTTCCTTTTTCAGTTCATTTCAGTCCTATCCTTCGTTTAACAGTTCGTTCGTGAAAAACGTCATTTAAGAACATACATGGGCTTAAACGTCGGCTTTCATGGCATCCATAAGGATCACCTTGAATGTCGTCTCTCATGGCATCCACAAGCATCACCTCATGGCGCACATGAAAGCGTTGATTCGTAGGATCCATAAAAGCATCCGTTTTCATGCCTTTCATGCGCTTTCATCAGTTTATAGATTTTCTTAAAAAATACATACAATAGATACAGCGTATAGTCATCCATTCACATGCGTACAATTAATACTTTGGGTGCGTAAAATGGGGCTGCCAAGGAGGGGCCGTACATACTTATACATTTGAACACTTAGCACTTTCTTTCGTAAAACATCTTTCGTTTCTTTTCGTAAGCATCTTAAAGGAAAAGCGTTGCTTGTATCTTGGAAAACTCTAGAAGAGTATGAACGTAATACTTACCTGTACTCCATGCTACTTGCATATCATGTAGTCCATTCATGTGCTTGTCAGATGGCAACCTACATGCATACACATACCTTAGCGTCATTTTCTATTTAATACATAAGCAACTTAAACTATAATTAGAACTTTGATATACTTGGAGCACTCTCCTTCTATCCCGTGCACTTACATGCCCTTTACTATGCTAAACCCTTCGGGGAACACTTAGGTCACCACATCTCTCAACTCAAAATCTTGTCTCAAGTGCTCATCCCCTAAAGTGAACCCATGATTCACCTTAGGATTAAGACACTAAGGGCAGGTTTGGGGGGTGGGATGAGATACAAGATTCTCATCTCATCTCATCTCATCATTAAACATTTTTCAAACCTCCATACAAAATATAATAAACAATTTAACTTTTTCAAATCCCAATACAATAATAATACTAAAACATAATATTTTAAACACTAAAACAAAACACAAAATTCTCATCTCACCCCCAAACCTGCCCTAAGACATTCATCTTACTCTTCTTACAACCACATTCTGATGCATGATTCCGATCGATCGAATCACGCATCCCAATCCTAGATAATATGCCCGTCACTATTTTCATGCACCTTAACCCATACTAATCCTCATTCCCATCTATACAGGCCACACGGCTCTAAGCGAACTCTGAGGCTTAAGCACCGTGTCACTATACTAGTGACAAATTACCCATTACACATGGTGAATCCGTCCGGCACATATGTCTAACCAGATTACACATGTACCTTACCCCTTTATCACCTAAGATTAACATATGACACGTTGATCACCTGCTTGTGTAAACAAGCACCATACTCCGATATCAACCTTCTCTTAACCTGGCTAGAATGACTCTTCACGCTACTCGTCCCTTTTGACAGTTCATCCCAACACTTAACACGACAAGACCCCATTCACAATTACGCCTTATGTCACGTCATGTAGCTCGAGATTGCTCCAAAGCTACACTGTGACCTTGTCGCGTTACCCAACATTCTGCTACGTCAACTCCTAACTCATCACGAGTACGGTTCCTCACGTACTCCCGTCACATCGTTACATCTCGTCACGTTCCCGTTACGCCATTCCTACACTCTAACATTTCACCCATCATAAGCATGGTTGCCAATAACCACGTCACTTCGTGACATTGCCCAGTCATGCTTCCGCTGCGTAGTCTCACACTTCTTCCGCTACTTTGCCCATCACAAGCACGACCGTCAATAGTCACGTCACTTCGTGACATTCCCCAGTCATGTTTCCGCTACGCACTCTTATACTTGTTCTACTACTTTACGCTTATTCTCAGCCATAAGTCAAGTATGGTGACACCCGTCACCTTAGACTACATGCTGCCATAGCTACCTCGAGACACTGTTCCATAGTTCCAGATACTACTCATCACGTTCCACGCCCATCAATCACATAACCATCCTTATCTCTACGACACGCCACACGGAGTGTAGCTGCCACATGGAGTACACTCCATGTATACTCCCTTCACATATGCCACATCACCACTATGGCATACCCACCATATGGTGCATCACTCCACCACATGGACTACACTCCGCGTGTACGCCCTTTACATATGCTACATCACCACTATGACATACTAGCCATATGGTACATCACTCCACCACATGAAGTATACTCCATGTGTACTCCTTTCATCACCACTATGGCATACCCGCCATATAGTGCATCACTCCACCATATGGAGTATACTCCATGCATACTCCCTTCTCACATGCTACGCCACATCAACACTATGGCGTACTCGCCATATAGTGCATCACTCCACCACATGGAATACACTCCACGTGTACTCCCCTCATACATACCATGCCACATCACCATTATGGCGTACCCGCCATATAGTACATCATTCCGCCATACGGAGTACACTTCCCATGTACTCCCTTCACATGCATTACGCCACATCACCACTATGGCATACACGCCATATGGTGCATCAATCCACCACATGGAGTCCACTCCACTTGTACTCATCCCGTTCCACAATATGCCAAGAGGGTATATTTTACATATACTCTCCTTGTCTCACACTATGCTACACACAGAGTACACTCAGCGTGTACTGTTCCCATTTCACCTGCCACGTCACTAATATAGCACAGTCCACAACACTACACTGTGCACTTCCCAATTACACCCGACACTTCACCGCACACTACACGGCACAATACATCTCCACCCAACACATATATGCCCAACACCTCACATACACATCATATCACATCACACCACCACACTACACAGATATGCCCAACACTTTATCAAACAGCACCACATCACAATACCACACTCCACAATACCAACAGCTCAGTCTACAACCTAGTCAACTAATCAATATCTAACATAATTAACGAGGGATAGAGGGTTATACCATCGACGGGATAACCCGTGTGTTGCTCGTTGATCGTCACAGCCGATGATGTCGGAAGTGTCGTACGTGGAGGCTAACCCACGTACGTTAACTGTTTAGGCATTTGCATAGCTAGGTGTGGTCTTGGAAGGGCTCGTGAAGGGCTCGGGATGATGGCAAGGAGTGTAACATGGCGGATCTAACTGTGTACAGTGGCGGTCAGCGACGCGCAGTGGCTGTTCACGTGCAGTGACTACCGACCACTCAAAGTGGTGGTTTGGACCTAGGGTTGGGCTGAGGGGTTGCTGGTGGAGCTCCTGGTGGCACTGGGGTGGCGCCACGGTGGCTCACGGCGGAGGAAGGAGGGAATGGTCGTGTAGGAAGGGGGAGAAGCCATGGGAGAGAGAGAAAGTGTGCATGCATGGGTGGCAGATCGGGGTTGTGGATGGCTTGGTGGTGGCTTGAGGAGGCTGAAGGTGGAGGTCAATCACCGTGGGTGGCGGTGCACGGCAGTGGAAGGTGTGAAACCCATGTGTGGGAGGAGCCTCGTGCGGTGGATCAAGGGGAGGCTATGGGCCTCGGGTCACGTGGAGGAGGAAGGGGGAGGGAAGGGGGAGACCATGGTGGCGCTTGGTGGCCGTGGGTGGCCGCGTATGGCGGCGCAAGGAGGGGAAATGGGTTAAAAACCCATTTCGGCTACTTATCGTGAGGGGAGAGGGAGGGCTACAAGGTGAAGGCCAACTTCAGTGGAGGAGGATGGCCGGTGGGTGGGGAAGCTACTGTGGAGGTGGTGTCGCCAGAGGACGGCGCACAGCGGCGTAGTAAGCACTAAGCCCGTTCAGGCTGTGCATGGCCAGCGGAGAGAGAGAGGGAGCGTGGGAGAGGGATATCAGCATGGGAGGACTCACCGGCGTGAGGTGGAGCTGGTGGTGCCAGCGGTGAGGTCTGCCGATGCACTGCGGTGCCAAGCCGAGGCATGGAGCAGTTCGGCATGGAGATGGACTGCGTATAGCGTACGCTGGGGAGAGGGAGGAGAGAGAGAGAGCTGAGGAAAAGTGAGGGGGAAAGGGAGGGTCTGGGTATTTAACCCAGTCTCTTCATCTGGGGATCCACGTAACGATCTAACGATGGATCTCAAACACTGATTTGAAAATGCGTAAAACATTAACTTAATTAAAAGCACTTAGAGAAATTAAGGGAGAATATTATTTTAAACTAACTTTAGTTTATAAAATAATATTCTTCATCATTAATAAAATGATGAAGTCTCACTTAACATATTAAAGAGAATAAAACCATTTAATTGATAAAAGCTTTCAACATAATTTAAATCTCATAATGTCTTAAATAATTGAAATCATTTTAATAACAAAATTAAAATGATTTTCAACAATCATAATATCTTTTGAGCTCTTCAAGAATATTATGATTGTCGTATTTAAGATCAATCTTAATTCAATAACACTGAAAATACTCCTTATAAATATTTTCAGCATATTTAAAACACTAGGCGTGGCCTAGAAGTCACACGATATCTTTCGAAACACGCCATCATGGTTCGGCATGCATGACGAGCCTTGTAGTCGCTAGATAGAAGGGGTAGACAATCACAAAATCTCTGTCCTCTGGATTTGCTTACGTCATAAAGACGGAACATATGTCAGAAAGAGAGAAGCGTACGTAAGAAGGAAGGACCAGGGTATTACAGAGACTGCGTAGCCTCTTCCAACATCTCAAACTTCTTGAAGTGGTCATGACATCGTCCATTGTGACGTCGGAATAGTGTAGCCATCAACTCATTCACGGTTCTCAAGTCCTCGCAACGGTCAAAGTCGAGGTCGAATTCATCCTAACAAGTAAATTTGGTAAAAAATATGATATATTAATCTAGGTGAAAAAAATGTACTCTCAAAGTAAACTCACCAACACACGACTTCAAATGTACTTCTTAATCTCATTCAGAATATCTCGCCATGAGCACACATAAAATGAAGCATAAGCTCGAACTACTGAGCTAATATAGGAGGAAAGCGATGCTGCACTATCATCCACTTCACCATTAGAATTATCAGGAATGATGATCTTAATTTTTCCGTGCCTTCTCTTTTTCTCAAGAGAAATGCCACGTGTATAGTCACGACCGCGATGTGCAGATTCATCAACTACATGATAATAGATAGTATAATTATAGTTATATAGTTATTGAGACAAAAGTATTAACTATATAATTAATTATCAACGACAATATTTCCTTACTAGTAGGTGTGGACTAGCTGTTGTTCTCTTGCATGTTAACTTGATCTGCAGGAGCGGATTCCTTGAGTGGGGAGTCCTCAATGGGTTCGGGACTTGGACTTGGCGGAGGCACATTTCTTTGTTGTTGTTTTTGCGGCATTCTTGAAAATAATTAATTATATCAAAGAAAATTAATTAGAAGAAATGTTGAAAATTCAAGATATTTTATAGTCACTTATATGAATAAAATATTTAGTACTTTTATTCTTCATCTTCAGATGTATTTTCCATATTTGTTTCAAAATCTCCCTCAATAACATTTTCATCATCATCATGCACCTCTTCTTCATCCTCCTTATCCACCTTCTGGCCAGATTCTGCTTCGTCTTCGTCTTCATCTTCTGACTCTTCTTCTTCTTCCTCCTCACTTACTTGAATTGAATGATCATTTAATACAGATGGGTGGGACATCATCTCTACACAAGGGGAGCAACTCGAGTGCACCGAGGTCAACAAACAAGTTAATACCCTCTCCATCTTCCTAGTATGCCTCTACAATCGGAGTGTCATCTTCATCTCCACTATTCTCATAATCTGCACTCGTTCCTGCTTCATATATATTTCAAGGGACAAATTTTTATATAACTAGCCAAGTTATCTCTCCATTATCTTCATCAGCACTTTTCATTAGATCAATCAAGTAATAGACTTGGGTAGCTTGACAAGCCAATACGAATGGATTATCTTCATACCATTTAGATGCAGTATTGACACTCGTAAAGTGATTATCCATATGTATCGAAACCCGACCACTGCCTATATCCCACCAATCACATTTAAAGACATATGTTACAGACCCACCCAGATATTTCAATCCGATAATATCACGTTTGACACCATAATAGTCAATATCATCTGTTCCATGACTCCCCTCGACCAACACACTAGAGTTTTGAGTCTTTCTATTACGTTTACGGTCCTGAGTATGGAATCTATAACCTCGAACCGTGCATACAGTGTATCGAAGTGGTCTATCTGAGGGACCACAGGCCAATGCATACAATTCAAACGAAATTGATCCGGAATCACGAGCACGTTCTTACAAAATCTAACAATTGAAATAGTATATATTTATTATTTCATTATCTATAGTTGAAAGTATCAAAATATAACATATATATAAGTTAGTTCATAGACGTTCTTCAAACCATCTGGAAAATTCTTCCTCATGTCTTACCTCTATGTTTTCTACGCCTTCCGTCCTAAGTTTGTCAATGTGCTCACTGTTATAGATAAATGCAAGAGAAGTTTATTTTGAGCACAACAGTTATAGTTAAACTTGAAGAACATTAGAATTATTCGAAGCATGGAACGACATACCTGAGATAATCATCAATCTCCTGGCAATTATTTAGTACACACCACCGAACTTTACCCAACTCTCCATCAATTAAATCATAACCCGTTTGTGCACTCAAGGGTCGTATATTTTGCGAAAACACTAATAGCTCATGAGGAGGTGGAGTAGCAAGATCAGCATTTCTCCCTTGACGATTAAATCGTGTCTCAACACCATGAAGATATAGAGAAGAAAAATGTTAACCATTCATCGTGTATATAGGCCTCTACTATTGAACCCTCAGCTCTGACTTTATTCCCAACAGTGCGCTTCAGTCTACCCAAATATCTTTCAACAGGATACATTCAATGGAATTGCACCGGTCCACCCAACATTACCTCTCGCGGTAAATGTATTACTAAATGGACCATGACATCAAAAAATGATGGTGGAAAGATCTGCTCGAATTTACATATTATAGTAACAATGTCTGCTTCCAATTTTCGCAAGACATCTCAATTTACTACCTGAGCGCACAAATCCTTAAAAAACATACAGAGTTGGGATATGGCGACACGTACAGTAGATGTCAGCTTCCCACGATGTAACGCCCGTCCTTGTGGTGTGACTTTTTACAAAAAAAAAATTTTAGAAAGGGCGATGGGAATTACCATCCGATTTAAAACTTTTCACTTGCATACCCAGGGTGCGAGACTACACGTTTATAAATTAAAATGTGCTTAGGATAAAAGAGGTTTACAGCGGAAAACATAAATCTTACAATAAAAAGGCCTCTCGTACATTTAAAACTCGTGCCTAGACTTCCGTGCTCTTCCCCATGGGCCGTGTCCGTCCTGATCATGCGATTCCTGTGGGGGGGGAGGGACATGCATAAAAACTAAAATGAGTCGAAAACTCGTAAGCATTACTTCATACAGTTAAAATATAGCAACATAGGTTTTCATTCATGCATTCGTCATTCATACATACTATTACATGCATGCATACGTGTCATACGTGCGTTCATTTGAAAACGTCACTAGACGAAGTTTTTCTTTCAAAAGGCTTTCCTTTCTCTAAAACGTGTTTTCCATTAGTGCCTTCATTTCTTAAAGGTTCATGCATTCGTGCGTTCATACATACATGCATTCATCCATTCATTCTTATAACTTTCATAGGCCAATACACACTGTTATGCCCCGTGTGTTAGAGTTAGCCCTGACTCTGCCCGTGGCCATGGGTTGGGAATTCCTTTTCAGTCAGGGGGCAGCACTGGGTGCACTACCAGTACTACTTACCCGGCATTGCAATCTGCCCATTCATTGGTACCCTTTTCATTCATTCATGTGGCCGTTACGTATCTTCATACATTTCATGCTTTCATTTCTTTCTTTATTTTCATTCATTCATTCATGTCAGCTCGAAAGAGGTGGAGCTTTCATTCATTTCATTTTTTCATTTAACAGTCCTTTCATGAGAAAACATTCATTTCCATTAGAAACATTTATTTTCATGATAAAAACATCATTTGGGCGTAAGTCCGAAAATCGTCTTTTCCTTTTTCAGTTCTATCCTTTCTTTAACAGTCCGTTGATGGAAAACATCATTTAAGAACATACATGGGCTTAAACGTCAGCTTCCATGGCATCCATAAGCATCACCTTGAACGTCGTCTTTCATGGCCTCTAGGAGCATCACCTTGTGGCGCACATAAAAGCGTCGGTTCATAGGATCCATAAAAGCATCCGCTTTCATGCCTTTCTTGCATTTTCATCAGTTTGTGGATTTTCTTAGAAAATATATACAATAGATACAGCATATAGTCATCCATTCACTTGCATACAATTAATACTTTGGTTGCATAAACAGGGGCTGGCAAGGAGGGGCCTGTACATACTTATACCTTTGAACGCTTAGCATTTTCTTTCGTAAAGCATCTTTCATTTCTTTTCGTAAGCATCTTAAAGGAAAATCGTTTCTTGTATCTTGGAAAACTCTAGAAGAGTATGAACGTAACACTTACCTAGACTCCACGCTATTTGCATATCATGCAGTCCATTCATGTGCTTGTCAGATGGCAACCTACATGCATACAGATACCTTAGCGTCATTTTCTATCTAATGCATAAGCAACTTAAACTATAATTAGAACTTTGCTATACTTGGAGCACTCTCCTTCTATCCCGTGCACTTAAGTGCCGTTTACTATGCTAAACCCTTCAGGGACCACTTACGGTCACCACATCTTCCAACTCAAAGTCTTGTCTCGAGTGCTCATCCACTAAAGTGAACCCATGATTCACCTTAGGATTAAGACACTAAGACATTCGTCTTACTCTCCTTACAACCACATTCCGACACATGATTCTGACCGATGGAATCACACATCCCAATCCTAGATAATACACCTGTCACTATCTTCATGCACCTTAGTCCATACTAATCCTCATTCCCATCCATACAGGCCACACGACTCTAAGCCAACTCTGAGGCACAAATGGTGAATCCGTCCGGCACATGTGTGTAACCATATTACACATGTACCTTACCCCTTTATCACCTAAGATCAACATATGACACATTGATCACTTGCTTGTGTAAACAAGCACCATACTCCGATATCAACCTTCTCTTAACCAGGCTAGCATGACCCTTCACGCTACCCTTCTCTTTTGACAGTTCATCCCAACACTTAACACGACAAGACCCATTCACAACTACGCCTTAGGTCACGTCATATAGCTCGAGACGACACCCAAGCTACACCATGAACTTGTCGCGTTACCCAACATTTTACTATGTCAACTCCTAACTCATCATGAGTACAGTTCTTCATGTACCCCTATCACATCGTGACCTCTCATCACACTCCCATTACGCCATTCCTACACTCTAACATTTCACCCATCATAAGCATAACTGCCAATAACCACGTCACTTCGCGACGTTGCCCAGTCATGCTTCCGCTGCGTACTCTTACACTTGTTTCACTACTTAACACATCACAAGCACGACTGTCAATAGTCATGTCACCTCATCACATTCCTCAATCATGCTTCCACTACGCACTCTTATACTCGTTCTGCTACTTCACGCATACTCCTAGCCATAAGTCCATCACGGTGACACTTGCCACCTCAGACTACAGGCTACGCCATAACTACTTTGGGACACTGTTCCACAGTTCCTGACATTACCCATCACGTTCCACGCCCATCAATCACATAATCATCCTTATCTCTACGACACGCCACACGGAGTGTCACTGCCATGTGGAGTACACTTGACGTATACTCCATTCACATACACCACATCACCACTATGGCATACCCGCCATATGGTGCATCACTATACCACATGGAGTACACTCCTCGTGTACTCCATTCACATACGGCACATCACCACTGTGGCATACCAGCCATATGGTGCATCACTCCACCACATGGAGTACACTCTATGTGTACTCCATTCATATGCATTACACCACATCACCACTATGGTGTACCTGCCATATGGTGCATCGCTCACCACATGGAGTACACTCCATGTGTACTCCATTCATAGGCATTATGCCACATCACCACTATGGCGTACCTGCCATATGGTGCATCCTTCACATACGCCACATCACCACTATGGCATACCCACCATATGGTGCATCACTATACCACATGGAGTACACTCCTTGTGTACTCCCTCCACATACCCCACGCTATATCACTATTATGGCATATCTGCCACATGGTGTATCACTTCGCCATACGGAGTACATTCCACATGTAGTCCCTTCATACACATCACGCCACATCACCATTATGGCGTACCCGTCACATGGTGCATCACTCTGCCATATGGAGTACATTCCACATGTACTCCCTTCATACACACCACACCACATCACCATTGTGGCATATACACCATATCGTGCATCACTCCACCATATGGAGTACACTCCTCATGTACTCCTTTTACATGCACTATGCCACATCACCATTATGGCATACCCGCCATATGGTGCTTTACTATACCACATGGAGTACACTCCTCGTGTACTCCCTTCACACGCATTATGCATTACGCCATATAGAGTACACTCAGCGTGTACTCTTCCTGTTCCACAATATGCCAAGAGGGTATATTTTACATATACTCTCCTTATCTCTCACTACGCCACACACAGAGTACACCCAACGTGTACTCTTCCCATTCCACAAACACCACGCCACCATTACAACACAATCCACAACACTACGCAGTACACTTCCCATTTACGCCCAACACTTCGCAGTACACTACATGGCACAATACATCTCTACCCAACATAGATATGCCCAACACCTCCCATACGCATCTCATCACATCACCTCACTACAAAGATAAGCCCAACACTTCATCACACAGCACCACATCACAATACCACGACTTCACAAATACCAACGGTACCGTCCACAACCTAGTCAACTAATCAATATCTAGCATAAATATGAGGGATAAAGGGTTATACCATCGACGGGATAACCTGTGCGTTGCTCCTGGATCGTCACAGCCGATGATGTCGGAAGTATCGTACGTGGCGGCTAACCCACGTACGTTAACTGTTTAGGCGTTTGGATAGCTAGGTGTGGTCTTGGAAGGGCTCGTGGTGGCTTTGTGATGATGGTAAGGAGCGTAACACGACAGATCTAGTTGTGTACAGTGGCGGTCAACCACACGCAGTGGCTGTCCATCACGTGCAGTGACTACCCACCACTCAAAGTGGTGGTTTGGACCTAGGGTTGGGCTGAGGGGTTGCTGGTGGAGCTCATGATGGCACTGGGGTAGTGCCACGGGGGCTCACGATGGAGGAGGGAGGAATGGCCGTGTAAGGGGGAGGGAGAAGCTGTGGGAGAGTGAGAGAGAGTGTGTGTGCATGGGTGGCAGATCGGGGTCGTGGATGGCTGGGATGGCTTGGTGGTGGCTTGAGGAGGCTGAAGGTGGTGGTCCATCACCGTGGGTGGCAATGCACGGCGGTGAGAGCTGTGCAACCCGTGCGTGGAGGAGGGGCTTCTGGCCATGGATCACGTGGAGGAGTAAGGGGGAGGGAGAAGGAGGTTCGTGGCGGTGCCTAGTGGCCCTGAGTGTCTCGTACGGCGGTACAAGAGGCAGCGCACAGTGAAGCTGTGCATGGGTCTCTTGTGTGTGCGATGGAGAAGGTGACTGTATGGGAGGGCCTGAGCTCGCTGGAGGGTGATGGCCAGTGGAAGAGAAAGTTGCCGTGGAGGTGGTGGTGCCATTGGGTGGCGCACAGCGGCGCAATGGACACCAAGCCCGTTCGGGCTATGCATGGCCAGGGGAGAGAGAGAGAGAGTGTGAGAGAGAGAGTGTGAGAGAGAGGGGCTGGGCTAGGGAGGCTCGCCCGAGTGAGGTGCAGCCGGTGGTGCCGACGGTGAGAGCTGGCGACGCACTGCGGTGCCGGGCTGAGGCATGGAGCTTCGGCTAGGGGGGGGGATGGGCTACGTACAACGTACGCTTGGGAAAGGGAGGAGAGAGAGAGAGCTACGAGAAAATGAGGGAGAAAGAGAAGGGGTTTGGGTATTTAACCCAGTCCCTTCGTTTGGGGATCCACGTAACGTTCTAACGGTGGATCTCAAACATTGATTTAAAATGTATAAATATTAACTTAATTAAAAGCGCTAAGAGGAATTAAGGTAGAATATTATTTTAAACTATCATTAGTTTATAAAATAATATTCCTTCATCATTAATAAAATGATGAAGTCTCACTTAACATATTAAAGAGAATAAAACTATTTAATTAATAAAAGATTTCAACATAATTTAAATCCCATAATATCTAAAGTAGTTGAAATCATTTTAATAATGATATTAAAATGTTTTCTGGCAATTATAATATTTTTGGAGCTCTTCAAGAATATTATAATTGTCGTATTTAAAATCAAGTTTAGTTCATTAACACAGGAAATACTCTATAAATATTTCCAGCACGTTTAAAACACTGGGCGTGCCCTAGAAGTCACACGATCGATATCTTTGAAAACATGCCATCGGGGTTTGGCACACCTAACGAGTCTCACAGTCGCTCGGTAGAAGGGACAGACAATCACAAAATCTCTACCCTCGGGATTTGCTTACGTCATAAAGATGAAATGTACGTCAGAAAGAAGAAGCATATGTAAGAAGAGCAGGGTATCACACACGAATTCCCACAGGTAATAACTTCTGCAAAAATACGTGACAGTCATGACTTTTCAATCCATCGATTTTCCAGTCATCAGGAGTCAAGCATCTACCAATATTTGAAGCATAACCATCTGGCAATTTTACACCTTGCAAGCATTTGCAGAAGTCCATCCTTTCTTCCCTCGTCATCGTAAAACATGCATGCGGCATGACCACCCTATTGCCTTCCACCCGTAAATGTAGATTATGTTTAATCCCCATTTTATCAAGATCTTTGCTCGTCTTGATCGTGTCCTTCGTCTTTTTGTTAATGCTCATCAATGTATCCAGTATATTATCACAAATATTCTTCTCTATGTGCATTACATCCAAACTATGTCACAACATACAGGATGACCAATACGTCAAGTAAAAAAAAATACTACGCTTTGTACATGTTCGCTCTAACATGTACCAGTTGTTCCACTATCTCTTCCCCCGACAGCTCTTTTGGTGCAATTATATCCTCTACTCTACCATTAAACTTAGCACATTCTCTTCTCCATGCATGATTTGTTGGTAGATAACATCGATGACCCATGAAACACAACTACAGAGAATATTTTAACCACTCACTAACACTTTCTTTATTACACGTCGGACATACTAACTTCTCTTTCGTACTCCAACAGAAAAGATTTCCATATGGCGAAAAGTCATTTATGGTCCACATTACTGCAGCATGCATCTGAAAAGATGTCGACGTGGATGCATCATAAGTTCTAACGCTTGTTTCCTATAACTCTTTCATCTCTTCAATTAACAGCTGTATGAATACGTCAATGTCATTTCATGCACTTCCATGGTGGAAGATTGTACAGAATCAATACTAAGGGCCAAGTGCTATGACTTGTACTCATATTCCCAAAAGCGTTGAATCCATTGGTTGTGAGTCCCTGGCGCATGTCTCGAGATTCTATCCCAAACTTAGGATATTGATTATCGAAAGACTGCCACGCAAGTGAGTCAGCAGGATGCCTCATATATGCGCCATCCTTAACCCTTTTCTTGTCGTGCCACATCATATTGTGAGCTATTTTCTTACACATATATAGTCTTTGCAACCTAGGTCACAAGAAAAAATAGGGCAACAACTTAGCCGGCACGTTTTTCTTACCCTTCCACCTCAACTCTCCACATACAGGACATGCTTGTTTCTCCTCGTTCTCCTTCCAGAACAAAACACAAGCATTCTTGGATGCATGTATGGACTTGTACTCAAATCCAAATAATTTTCTCAACTGTTTCGCTTTATAAAAGTTCTTGGGCAATGTAGACCCTTCGGGAAGCATCTCATTAAATAAGTCCAATACCATGTTTATTGCATTCGTCGACATCCCACACAATGACTTAATGTGAAGCAATCGCACAATAAATGATAGTTTGGAATGTTTTGTACAGCCTGGATAAAGTTCGTGCTTTACATCTTCCAACATTGAAGCGAAATCTTCACAACAAGTCCCTCCTCCACTTGAGGCAATGTCGTCAACCTCATCCATAAACATCCCTACTCCAATGTCACCCAACATCTCCTCCATCTCATCCTGCTCATAATTATTATCCATGTGCCGCAAATAATTGTAATGATCGACCAATACATCTGTTGACTGTTCATACCGCTCACCATGCAATACCCATTGGGTATACCCCAGATCTATACCGTTCATAAATATATGACTTTCTACTTCATCCAACCCTATCGCACACAAATTTTGACACTCTCGACATGGACACTTAATGTAACCACGACTATCAGCAGAGGCCTGTGCAAAATCAATGAAGGTTCTTACTCCATGCACATAGGATATGTAATCCTTTTCCAAGTCTATCGCCCAGACGCATCCAATTTTTGTCCATTTCTAATAACATCTATCTATTAATAACAAGTACATAGAAAATTCAAATGCATGTATGCTCCAATTCTCATTACTTTTTTGATAAGGTAGTTGGTCCTAACCCATTAGAGATTATATTATCCATATTGCACAAATCTTGTCACTCTACTACTTTTCATTTTAATAGAAATTTCGGCAGCACCTCCCCATAGTTCTCCAAGTATACATGTTCAAATAGAGGGATTGTAACCCTCCGAACAGTATACCTGAAGAACAATAGAGGAAGACACCGAAACTTCACATTAAATGTGGAAAGTAGGAGTAACGAACATGTACAATACAGATAATATAATCTCAAACTGTCCACACTGGACAATTCAAGAATTAGTGGACATATAAATGTACACTAATTCCCAAACGGGTCTAAGGTTATTTATGCAATGTCACAATATATCTATCAAAAAACACTACAAACAATATCTCCATGTCGTTTGAATTAACAATGTCACATCCTAGTAGTGTTATATTGTTAAAATAGAGAAAGATAGAAGATTATGTGAACAAGTTTCCTATCAGTACACAACGGAAAATAATGATCTTGAATAAATGTCTAAACTTTAGTCTAATTACTTAACCGTCACAATCTGTCCGATCTTGACAACTCTTAAGGCTGGAGAGACTTTGAGAGTCAAGCAATTTGACAGATATTTCTTCAAGATCATTATTTCCCGATGTGTACAAGATACGAAACTTGTTCACATATTCTTTCATCTCTCTCTAGTTTAACAATATAATACAATATGAATGTGACATTGTTAATTTATAAAAAAAAAATTAAAAATTAATAGTTATGGAATCGAAACTTTAGACTTTTCAACAAGCAACAAAGTTTTTGGCGTGATTTTGGATTGGTTGGGGCTTTCCTATGCGAAATACTAGAACGATTGATTTCGGATTATTATTTTTAAATTATAATTTTAATTGTTATTATATATCTTAGGACATTGTTAATTGGCACCTCCCCATAATTTAATTCTTGTTATATAATTGTTATTATAATTGTTATATATAATTTCAAATATTATTATATAATTTTAATTATTATCATTTCCAAAATATAATTTTAATTGTTATACTTAATTGAGTGAGTTACTTATTTATATAGACAATAAGTATATAATTTCTATATAAGCATTTATTTGATCCTTATTTATTTACTCTCTAGTTTATTATAAATAAGTATATTTATTTATTCCAACTTCCTACTTATTTGGTAGGTTCAACACTTTTTCCTTGAAGAATATTTTACTTTATTTATTTATATATATATATATATTTAATAATATAATGGTTCGGAACCTCACAATGGTAAGAATATTTAATAAGTAATTATTAATTATAGTTATTGTATGTATATATTATACTTTATATATAGTTAAGTTATATACTTCTTTTTTCTTCTTTTTAAAATTAAATTTTATAGTATAGTTATAACTTGAATAATAATCATATTCTAACTAAATTAGCATGAATATATTATATATACTTATTAAATGTTAAATATTAAGTCTCATATTAAATGTATATTAAACGTTTTTAATCTTTACTTAAATTAAGAGTCTAAACTTATAATTTTCTTGTTAAAGAACAAATTCAAAAAACACAAAAAAATTCACATAAATACTAAAACCTAAACACAATATATTTCTAACCATGTAAACATATTTAAACAATAATCACAATATTTTAAATGCATATCACAACAACAACAATATTCCCACAATAATATTTTTACACATATTAATTCATCAATGAACACCATAAACTCACAAACTATTCACAAAATTCACAAACAATAATTACAATTATTTCAAGAGGAAGCATAAAATCACATTTACATGTATTAACATATTCCTAAACTTGAGAAATATAACTAGCACTCACAAATTCTTCAAAACCAAAAAATATTATATCAAAATTTTCATATAAATCCAAAACCTAAAGATAATATATTTCTAACCATGTAAACATATTCAAACAAAATTCACAAACAATAATCACAATATTTCAAATCCATATCACAACATATTCACAATATTTCCACAACAATATTTATACACATATTAATTTATCAATGAATACCATAAACTCACAAACTATTCAAAAACTATACAAACAATAATTACAATATTTCAAGAGTAAGCATAAAATGTATAAACACATTCCTAAAGTTTAGAAATATACCTAGCACTCACAATATCCTTTTAGAAATCAAAAGCTTCCAACTTGCCAAAAAACAAATCCTTCAAAAAAATACAACACTAACTTATTAGAAATATATATAACAAAAACACAAAACAAATATCATAAAATCCAGGAAAATACAAAAGAAAAATAACTTTTTCTTACCAATGCTCAACTTAGCTCTCACTCTAACAGTCTCTCACTCTATCTCTCTCTAAGGCCACATCTCTCTCTCACTCAACTCTCTCTTTTTTTTTTTTTTTAATAAAGCGTTAGGGTCACATGTCCAAGAGTGACCCATTCCCAATTTTATTAAATACAAACCCTCATTTATGGCGGAGGAATACCTTAGTAAAAAAACAAGCATATATAAAACACAAGTAGCAATATGCGACAAAAAACCAAACCTCACCAATAAAAGACTAAACCAAGAAAGAAAAATTATAAAACCAGCAAATCAAAGACCTCTCAGATAAGGCAAAGACAATTTATCCATGCGCAACAATCCTCTAAGAAATTTTGGAACTCTCAATAAAGTGCACCAAACATAAGTCGAACCTTGAGCTCCCATTTTAGCTAGATAATCAGCTGGTGCATTTCCTTCACGAAAAATATGATTTATACCATAGTCTTCACCTTCAATCAAATCCATTGCCTCCTCCCAAAAATCTTCTAAATACCACACTCCACAACGCTTCTTCTGAACCCAGGATACACAAACCAAAGAATCAGATTCAATATCCACATGAAGCAATCCCAAAGAATGACAATATTTTAACCCAATTAATAAAGCCTTCAACTCAGCAAGATTATTGGATCCCACCCCAAGATAACAAGAAAAGGCAACCACCAAATCACCATTAAAATCCCTAATAACCCCTCCTGCACCTAAGCTCCTTGGATTGCCAAGGCTGCATCCATCAATATTTAATTTGAATCTATCATATCTCGGCTTCACCCAATAAACCAAACTAACAGGCATCACTTTAATTGAACTAACTGGAATATTCGATTCTCTCAACCTCTCCTCATCGGCAAAAGCAAGCTTAGTAAAACTAAACATGTTACTTATCCACACACAAATAGACCTCCAAAGCACTTCCACTGAAATGCATTTATCTTCCATCCTTGCCTTACACCTACGACGCCACAACTTCCAAATAATAATAGAAGGAAGCAGCCCTAAAATACAACCCACTTGGGACTTAGTAGACGCACGTCGAAACCAAAGTAGTACCAACTCAAACCAACGTTTATTTGGGTCATAAGGCACACCCAAAATATTTGAAAACCTCTTCCAAACCCCAGCCGCAATGTCACCTGCAGCAAGAACATGATTCAAATCTTCATATCTTCCCTGCACACAACAATTACATTTTGAAGTAATAGGAATACCAACTCTCCTCAATCTATCATCCACACTTAAACCATTATGAAAAGCCTTCCACATAAGAATGGAAATTTTTTTTGGTATAGCTTCATGCCACACCCATTTAGCCCAAGGTGCCCTGACCCTAATACATTGCCAAGCACTTTTTGTAGAAAAACATCCATCTTTATTATGAAGCCAAACCAGTATATCTTGACCAGATTTATGCGCACCCAAGTAACTACAAATCTCCTCCGCTTTTTGTACTCCCACTAGTCTCTCTAAATTTTCAATGTCCCAACCATTAGAAATTTTTAAATCAACCAACATCAACTTTGGCACATCAACCATAGGATACGAATTAGCTAAAGGACCTTCATTCAACCAGTGATCCCACCAAAAAGAAATATTACCATCCCGTACCCTCCATATCGAATTTTCCTAAACCTCTGGGATGCACTTTACCACCATCTCCCAAAACCTAGAGCCTTTTTTAGGATCTAATAAAGAAACATGTTTGTCCCCAATATATTTTGCTCGAAAAAATTTTGATCAAAGATCATCCCTAGTCAAAACCTTCCATGCAAATTTCATATGAAGAGAAGTTTGTACCTCATCAAAGTCTCGAATCCCAATTCCTCCCTCATCAGTTGGCTTGCACATCGACTTCCAAGCAACCCATTTCTTTTTATCCTTTCCATCTTTTTCCCCCCAAAAAATGAACTATGAAGCTTGTTCAGATTTTTCAAGATCCCTTTAGGCAATTGAAGAATAGACATAATATGTATCGGCATACTAGCTAACACATGCTTTAACAAAATCAACTTTCCCCCAGCTGAAAGACATTTTAATTTCCATCCCCCAAGTTTCTCCCTTACCCGATTAAAGATAGGCTCTAAATGTGAATTCAAAAGCCGCCCATTAACTATAGGAGCACCGAGATAAGTGAATGGGAAATTACCTTCACTAAATCCAGTAATATTGAGCAACTCCCTCTTCCGCCCTGTAGTAGCATTTTTTGAAAAAAACATGGCTGTTTTTTCTTTACTCACTCGCTGCCCTGACCAAGACTCATAAGTCTCAATAACCTTCATCAATTCTATCAAAGATCGCTTCCCTCCATTAGCAAAAATCACTACTTCATCAGCATAAAGAAGGTGAGAAACAAGAGGCGCACCTCTTGGATGAGAAAAATTTTTAATATTACCATACAGAAAATTTTTCTTTAGTAAGAGAGAAAACACTTCTTCCATAATGATAAAAAGGTATAGAGATAAAGGATCCCCCTGTCGCAATCCTCGACCTCCCTGAAAAAAACCCTGAGCTGTACCATTCATCATAATCGAATACCAAGGCGTAGCAATACAATTCTTGATCAAATTTCTTACAAATGAAGAAAATCCAAAGGCAGCCAAAACATGCAAAAGGAAATCCCATTCCACCCTATCATAAGCCTTAGCCATATCCAGTTTCAAAATCACATTCCCGCCCATCGTTTTCTTATTGAGCGATTGCACCATCTCCTGCGTGAGACTGATATTATCAAAAATACTCCGACCTGGAATAAACGCACATTGCTCAGAAGAGATCAAAGAGGACAATAAAGGAGCAATCCTGGCCACCAAGATCTTTGTGCAAATTTTGTAAAAAACGGAACATAAGCTGATAGGCCGAAACTTGTCAAAACTCGTCGGCTAAGCTATTTTAGGAATAAGAACTACAAAAGAAGCAGTATAAAATCTGGGAAGAGGAACCCCTCTAAAAAAATCCGTTACCGCCTCCACCATTTCCGACTTGACAATATCCCAACAAGCAAGGTAAAAACCCAACCCAAAGCCATCCGGCCCCGGACTACTCTCTATGGGAATACTGAAAACTGCTTGTTTCACCTCCTCTTCTGTGGGCACCGAACCTAATCTCAAATTCTCATCTTCCGAAATCACATTAGACACGTAATCACCCAAATCCGGAAGCACTACACTAGTAGACTGCCCCAAGAACTCCCGAAAATAATGCACAGCCCCATCATGAAGTTCATGAGGGGACTTTAACAATAAGCCATTGGAAAGTCTCATCTCCATGATCTTCGATTGCCTCCATTTATTAAGGATAACATGAAAGTAACGCGAGTTTTGATCTCCATGACTCGACCACCTGACTTTAGCACACTGAGCTAACCGCACTTCTTCACGACAAATCCAGGTATCCAACTCCATTTTTGAAGCCAGCAGATCAAGTTCCACCTCTTCATCATAGTTCAGCTGCAAGTGACTCTCCAATCGCTCTATCCGACCCTCCAACTCCTTAATATGCCCAGTCGTCCATCCAAAAACTTTTTTATTCCACCCTTTCAGAACTACTTTCAGTTTTTTCAATTTAGCCGCAAGTTTTAGGAGACCACTACCAGCCTCAGTTTGATTCCAAACCTCTCGGACGCAACTAGGAAAATCCACATGATCCACCGACATCTGCTGAAATGGAAAGGAGATGGCCCATACTCTGCAACATTTTTCACCAAGGAAATAACCATAGGTGCATGATCTAACGAAGTACGCGGTAGATATCTCATGAAAGAATCCAGAAAATCTTCAATAAAATTCTACGCAACCAACGAACGATCCAAGCGCGCCCAACTACGAGAAGCCCCAGCATGCCCATTACACCAAGATAAACTCTTACCCAAGTATTTTAACTCCAGCAATCCGCAAGAGTGTATCCAAGAGTTGAACTCCTCCATCGCCACCAAAGAATGTGGGCAACCACCTCGTCGTTCCTCATCCGAGACAATAATATTAAAATCCCCTGTTATTAACCATGGCTCAGTTCCATTACTCTCACTTTCAAGCTCAGCCCACAACTCCCGCCGTTGAACATACGTACATTTAGCATAAATAAATGAAGCTTTACATTTCATAGAGCCATTAGACATAAGAACTGTAATATGCTGAGTTCCGCAACTAACCAACCTCACATCGACATCATTCCGCAACTAATTTCAGAATTCCAGTGTCACGGTTGTGATGGATTTTTTTATGGATGCCTACATTCTCCTCTTGAATCTTTGCAAGGCTGTAAGCTGTTAACAGATTGTTTGGGTGAGACATCCTCACCGTTAACGTATCTCATCCTTTACCCTGCTAAGAAAACAACTTAGTTTATACCCCTCCGACAACCCTCTAAGCCTATTAGACAGTGACTCCAAGTTTGATTTGTATTCTTCGATAGATCCAGTTTGCTTTAGCCTAATTAAGGCCTCCATGGGGTCATCATACGAAGATGGCCCAAACCGTACCAACAAGGCCTTGGTAAAATCCTCCCACTCCTTTAGAACTCCTGACTCTTCAAGATCTTGGAACCAAACTAGAGCTTGGCCCTCCATATGGAATGAGGCTAGCCTTAGTTTTTGTTGGGGCAGGGTGTTATAGTAGGAGAAAAAATGGTTGGTTTTGCATATCCACCCATTTGGATCTTCACCAATAAAAGTTGGAAAATCAAGCCTTACTGATCGTGGAGGGGGTTCACCCCCTTGTTCTGCAGATACCAGCTGCTGATCCTGATCCCTGAAGATGATTCCCCATGAACCCAGCCGCTACTCTTGTTCTTCCACTGCAGCTCCACAGTCAATGCCGCCAGTTGCTGCACTACAGAATCCGATTACCTCTTGAGGGCCAACACTTCAATTTCCAGTGTTTTAAATTGTGACTCAGTGGACTTGACCTTCTGCCAATTGCGCAAGTCTAGTGCGATCTTCCATTTCTTCTTTTACTGATTGTAATCACAGGTCACTTGGGAACTTTGTCTCTAGATACCACTTGTAACACTTTGTTGTGAATTTGGTTTATGGATTGATGATAAGAATGGATACAGAAGAAAGATAGGTTGCCTACTTCGAGGGTAGGATCCTCCAGAATGTTAGAGAGAAAAGGGAGAAGATGAACAGTAGAGAGAGAAAAGGAATCTTGTAAATTCATGCATAACCATCCCATTCCGTGCTGCAGTGATATATCGTTCCACTACTAACAGAAAGGAAAATAAACTAAAACAGATGATCGTCACTCAATAGAAAATGAAAGACACTACCCTTAATGGGCTCGCAGGCCTATAAACAGACCCCCTAATCCATTAACTCAACTAACACCCTTTATTCTTTTCTGGCCCAAGGCCCACACGACTAGACCATCCCCTTCTGACTCAACACTTCTACTTTCCTCTTCTCAACTATGTCTCTTATCTTGCCTCTATAGCTCAGACGATGCTTGACAAAAACACTGGTATTCATTTATCATAATATTTATTCGATTACTCTCTTCGGTATGGATTACTTTAACTGGATATTGATGAACTTAGAAAGTGATGATATTTAGAGTTAAGAGAATTTTAAGTATTGAAGAATTAAAATAGGTACTTTAGGTGTAATATGAGATTTATTTGTTCACTGAAGATTTATTTAAGTTACATGAATTTTTATAGGTGACGAGTGGCAATTATTCAGTACTGTTGTGGAGAATTTCTGAGTAAGCTAAGAAGCCCAGGTAAGCGGGGTTTCCTATGCTAGGCTTTATACGATTTATTGAGACAGAGGTTGACTTTCTGAAAATATTGCATATTTTGTGATGAAATGAGAACTTGAGAAAAACCAACCTCTGTCGTTTATTTGCATTACTCATGAAATCTGTATGAAAAAAGAAAAATATTTTCTGGCATGTATTGTGTAGACATGAGCTAAATTTTGTCATGCTGTCTCTGAAATTTTAAAAGGAACGATATTGAGAATACGAAAAATTGTGCATTTACTTAGAAAGATGCTCTGAATTTTGTTTTTAGTATGTGAGAATGATTTTAATTTCAGTACTCTGTTTTGATATGACATGGCATCTGAAAAACCTTTGGCAGGACTTTCTGATTCTGTTCTAACTCTGATTCTGATTCTGATATGGTGATTCTAATTATGTTTTGCTCTGCTATGTGGCCCTGTCACGGGATATAATAGTGACTTCTGGCCCTGTCACGGGATATAATAGCGACCTGTGGCCCTACCACGGGATATAATAGTGGATTTCTGTTCTAAGTGCAATCGCTTTGATATTTGTGGTAATTTATATTCTGCTTTGCCTTCCACAGAATGCACAACTCTACCACGAGGGTTAAACATGGTCCCTGTTATGATATAATGCTCTGATATGATATGATAAGATGAAAATGTTCAGTCATGTTGTGCCAAAGAAAATAAGGCCTCTCCCTAAACACGGTCCCTGTTCTGATATAATGCTTTGATATAATTATCAATTTCTCACCAATTCCCTCCATCTCTCGGTTTTCGTTCCTCTCCCTAATCTTCCACCACTTTGTCATCCTTTCTATATCTTAATTTTTTTGAAGTTATAATATCTTTTGAGATGTTTATTTTTTTTTTAATTTCTAATAGGTTTTAAGTTTTAAATTATTTTAAATTATTTTTAATTTTTTTTTTAAACTAAAACATGTTCTAATGTTTTCTAACAAACATCTTGTGATCATGTGGTATGTCATGATCTCTTGTCTTGTTTTTCATATATGGATATCTTATATGTGGATATTGCTTGTTTTGACGTTATTTAAACACGTTATTAATTTGGCTAACCTGATTTTCAAATTTTCAATCCATAGTTTTGTTGTTGTTTTTTTCTTTCATAATTCAATATAATGTTTATTTTCAATTGTATATTTAAGAGAAAGAAGGAAAGAAATTGGAAAAATGAAAAATGCCCAAAATGTTTTCTTGTGAACAAATGAGAACGATATTTTTAGTGTGATTAATTTTAATATATTTATTACACGAATTGTAATGCCCTAGTCCCGGAGATCTGGAGAGTTGGCTCCTGTTACTTAAAATCATCTCCAATAACACAATTATATATCATCCAGAGACTCCATAAAAATATTAACTTATTTGTTCAACACAAATATAATTGTTCCTCCACAGGGATGCCAAAGAAATACCTCAATAAGATAAATTAAAACCTCTACAAAGAATTGAAAATATTCATAACTCAAAATACCAAAATAACATAAAATAATAAATCTACTAAATAGGACTCTACAATAAATATTTGTACCCTTTGGCACTTATTCCTCTACAATTCATACTCTTGATTTCTAGCTGAACCATCGAAATTATCTAAAAAATATTGTGGAGATAAGGGGTGAGTTATCAACAACTCAATAAGCAGATAACATATACTCAAATGGAAACATGAGCATTTACAGAGTTCAAAATGTAGAACAAAACATTTTTAGTTTTAGAATACAGAATGAGAATATGTTATAAAAAATATCAGAGCGAAATTTCATAAATATTCTTATTCAAAAGTATCCTTTGGCATATCATAACTTATCATCATATCAGAGCATCATATCAGAATAAAGGTCATGTTTAACCTCCGCAATAGGGTTGTGCATCTGCAGACAGCCAAGCAGAACATAAATCACTCTATCACCAAATGATGTGCACTCAAATAGAGACCACTACTATAACTCATGGCAGGGCCGTATACCACTACTATCACCCGTGGCAGGGCCGTATATCACTATTATCACTCGTGCCAAGGCCGTATACAACTATTATCACCCGTGATAGGGCGGTAACAGAACATAATAGAAACATAATTAGATACAGTACCAGAAAGTTGTGCCAAAAGTTTTTCAAATGCCACATCATATCAAAACTGAGTACTGAATAAATTTAGATCATTTCACATATTCAAAAAATAGATTCAGAACATTATCGCATCACATGCACAAATTTTCAAATTTCATATTTGTTCTTTTTGTATAGTTTAGAATCAGAGTGCCAAAATTTGCTCATATCTATACTAGTCATGACAATTTTTTTTTTCTTTCATATTGATTTCATGAGTAATGCAAAACAAATAATTGAAGTTGTTTCAAATTTCTTTTTATAACAAAACATGCAAAATTTTCAAAATCAATCTCAATTCATTTCTTTTATGCAAAATATAGCATAGGAATCCCGCTTACCTCGACTTTTTATCTTCTTTGAATTTTTCCACAATAGTCTCGAACGAAATCAATCGTCACGTATAAGATAGACATAACTTACTTAAATCTCTAATTAAACACGCATTCTAAAAAATCTAAAATTCTCGTAATTCTAAAATATCATAATTTCTCAATTTCATCAATATCCACTTAACAAAATTCCATCTCGATCACAAGTCTATTTAAAATCAAGCCCAAACTCACACAAGATATTATAGGTGTTTTGTGACATATACAATTAGACCCAATATCTGACCAAGGCCCATTTGAAATAAAATAAAACAAATGCCATGACTTCCAACAAAAGGGAAAAGATGTATTTAATGACAACGAGATATGATATACATCAGCAACTATTCACCCCACACCTGACGTAACTTTTTCTCTCTTTATTTATTTATTTATTGTTTATGTCAGACCGATCACTCTAATTTCAATCTCTCTCCTCAAACTCTTTCACTCTCTTCGACCTCTCTCTCTCTCCTTAAGCTCTCTTTCTCTCTTCGACTTCTCTCTCCCCTCAAGCTCTGTCTCGTCGAACTCCCTCTCTCTCTAATCAAGCTCTCTCTCTCTCTCTCTTCGACCTCTCTCTCATCGTGCTTCCTTCGAGTGGGACTGAGATGGAGGGGTTGGGGCAAGAACCGGTTCACTTGTTAGTAAATCCGGTTCTCCACATAGAGTTTGGGGTAGTGAATAATGACTGATGGGTAGATTAATTCAATGACAAAAAGGCTTAGAAAGTTATAACTTTTCATTGGAAGGAATCACGTGATCTTAGGGGCATTTAAGTAGTTATATATAATAAGTGGGTAGAACTCAAAGGCTAGAAATTTGAAGAAAACAAGCTTCAGAGGAGATGTAGTGAGGGAGGGATTGTGTGAGGTAACTCACCGAACAAAAATTGTGCGATGGAGCTGGTGTGACAGACTGGTGGCCGGACATAATCGAGTTCAAGGAGGCATGACACTAGAGCAAAGCGGAAGACTTGGAGTGGCGTGTAGTGCTCGGTGGCACCTTCTGTGCAAGTGGCAACGACTTGGAAGGGCTGTCGACATCGCTGGACTTCATCGGAAGGGCTGTGGATGGTGCTTTGGGATGCTCTGTTTTTGTGTGGCAAAATAGAGGAGGAGTGTTGGGGTGTAGGTTCGAGGTCTAGAGTGCAGGCATGCAGGTTGGTGTTGGGCGGTGTTAGGGTGGCGTGGGTCTATGATGGTGTAAGGCAAAGGCAGCAGTGCAACTGGGCCAGATTTTGGAGGTGGGTGATGGCTGGACAGAGGGATTCAAGTGGTTTTTTGATTTGCTTGGCTCTTAGTGATGGTGGTTTGCAGGTTAGGTTGTCTCCATGTTGAAGAGGAGGGCTACAGTTGCTTTCTGGACGTGGATTGACTAGGTGTTGCAGCGTGGTCTTCATGGGGTTGGGGAGCAATCGTGGCTATGTTGGACAAGGGGCCATGCAACATTGAGTTGGTTGTGTGTGGAGGCATAGGAATGAGACGTGCAAACAAAGGTGTTGGTGCATGCAGTGCAGTAGGGTCTAGAGGAAGAAGATGAAAGCTTGTTGTGTGATTTTGTGGATGGGAGGAAGGGAGAGTGTGGATGAACATGTATAAGGTGTATAAATATGGTGCTATCGTGAACCCTAGTTGTAGGAAAACTTACATGGTGTGGAGACGTGCCTGGATTCTAGACCTGATTCATGGGAATGGGTTTTGGGTCACCTTTGAAATATTTGGGCGCGTTTTGAGTGGTGTTAAAACTTAATAAATGGGTTGGGCATGTTGGCATAATCCAAATAATCTCTTTGGATTAACCGTATTTTTATAAGTTAAGTATTTAATCAACACTAATGGGCCTTGACTTACTTCTGAAATAATCCACTTGTCCCATAAATTTCTCGAGTTAATTCCCACTTGGCCCATTAAGAGATTTTAACCTATAAAACAAGAAATTTGGCCTTTTCCCACGAGTTTCTTTCCAAGATCTACCATCGTGGCAAATGCTTAGTTGATAACACAAAAATGTCTATGGAAAAAGAACAAGCATTTTGTAGCGAGATCAGTTCGGCGAGCAAATACTTTTTGCTGCGATGAACTATTAGATTTTGCTGCAATAATGAATTGCCGCAAATAGTTTTAAAGATTCCACTTATTTCTTTCTTCCCAGCTCGACATTCTCTCTCCATTGTGCTGTCCCCCCAGCCGAAAATCCACAGGTTACCTCCCAACCATGCCACTGTCGAAGGCACCACCTCCACCGCTGCCTCACGCCGGTGACCCTCCCTTCTGATCATCCCTTTCTCTTTCGTACTCTATTTTCTCTCCACCGAAGCTCACTCCCCCCATAGCTCTCTTCCTTGTCCCTCGATTTCTCTCCTTGCGGCACAATGCCACTAGTTGCGCCAGCCTCGCCGCTAAACTTCTCTCCGTCCTATGGCCTCCCTCCCTTCCCCTCTCGGTAGTCCTAGTGACGCTGTTGTCGTGATCTACTAGCACCATTACGAGCCATCATGGTTTCTTCTCCCCCCAACAGAACCTTCCTCTCAACTGCCTCCCTCTCTCAGATCTTCTCTCTCTCTCTCACCATCTATCTCCCTCTCTGTGTCTCTCCTTCATCTAGTGCCACCACGGTCTCTGCCACCACCAATTGTCGTGAAGAACCGACAATGATGCTTTGAGCCTCCACCCCATGATTTTCCTCCAAACCCCTCGCCACCAGCCATCCAGTAGTAACTCATGGAAAATAATCAACCATCCAGTTTCCATGAAACGGTTCATTGGTAAAACAATAATCCACCACCTCACTTCATGGAAAACTATCTTATTTCTCACGAGAGAAGTCTAAATCATGACTTATTTGCGGCAAAATCTGAATGCTTTCTCTGCCAATGATGTCGTGGGAAAAAGTAGTTTTTTTCCCTCGAGTTATCGTTTTGGTGGAAAAGCGTTTTTCTCACTAAGGTCATACATTTTCCAAATTCAGTCCCTCCTAGAAAAAAGTAGTATTTGTTGTAGTGATTGACCCCTTGTGGAGGAGCCTCCATGACCACCATCCAATTATTGTTACTAAGGTTAAACCTTAGAAAGAGTATTGGGTAGGTGGGTATGTTTCATTTTTAGTTTCAATTAAAATGTTTGTTTTTTTATGTGAGTTCTGATTTTGGTTGTGGTTTTGAGCAGTGAGAAGGATGCTCAGATGTGCATATATCATGCTTCTTGTGATACCCACTTTAGCTTTTGCTGTGACATTGATGAAGATACTTTCCGCGAGCTCGGCCGTATGTTTTTGTTCTTTTACGATTTCTTGGATATGTCATATGAGGCTAGTTTGCAGTAGAACGAATCATCTGGTTACTTCAATTCTACATCATATTGGTTGTTTAGATTTCATGTTTGAAGAGTGGAATTGTGAAAGGTCGGTCTTTTCATTGCAACTTATGTTCAGCTAATATATTGTAGGTCTACCCGAGGTTTTGTCATTTAGGCCCGACCCGGATTATAGTTCTGTGAAAAGGATATATAGCTTATCTTCAAGTACTCAATCAAGTATTTTATCAGGTACCCTTCTCTTCCAATAAAACAAAGCCAAATTTGAAAGGTCTATGATATATATTGGGGTAAGAAACAGGTGAGTGTAGCCAATTCCGTATTTATCTTATTGCAAAGTGGCTTGAACTCTTGAGCAAGAAAAAAGGGTACTATTAGATGTATCGAGGAAAAGAGATCAAGCTCATAAATGTATTTGCAAGAGAAGATCTTATTGTTAATAATGGCTTAATTATTGCCAAATTACTAGGTGCTAAAGTATTTATGGATTAATACTTTTATCATTGTTTTGTTCGTTTGCTTTTTATGCATATATGTTTCTATCCCTTCGGACTCTGGAGAGAGGATCTCTGCTTTTAACGTGGAAGATGACAATATTAATCTTTAATCTTATCTCATAGGTACTTTGAAATTGGTTAATTAATTAATAACCAAGATTATATACATTATATTGTAGTAATTATCAGAAGTTGGCCACTACAAATATAATTTTTTCCACTGTAGATCAAAACCAAGCTTTATGTTTTAGGAAATTTACAGAGTCCTATGAATCATTCTTCAAATGCAAGTAAAACGCATTTTTGTCATTTTTTTTTTGTTTTATTATTATAGCATGAACTCTTATCTCGAAAAATGCTTCTGGCCCGCATGAAATCTAGATCACATGTAAAACCATGTAATTCTTCCTTCTCCGAACATTAATAATAGCATATACATCATCTTCTTGTCCAAAAGGTGCTGTGTTTTCGTTAACATTAATGAGGCCTGTAAAGGGATTTTCCCTCCTATTGGCCCTTATAGTAAGCCCATGAGAGACCATTGGGAAAGTAAGTCGAAAAGCCCAGTCAATCCCAATGACCCTCCTCTAAAAGGAGTTAGTGGGCCTCTACAGAGTGCTCGGCCCACGAGCAAAACCCACTCACAAAGTAACCCACGCATGAGGAAAGTGGACGGTAGGGTCAGATGGGACTCGCCGCCCTGAGACCACCCTGATGACTCCCTACCCTTAGGAACCTGTGTAGGCAGGTGGACAGAAAATATGGAGACCTATTAATCTCCTAACAGCAGGAATGTAGTGGCTTAATAGAAAACGTCCACAGAATAAAGTGAGTCAGGAAGTCACGCCGCATTAATGGTACCACTCCTCAGACTCTACACTGCATTAGTGATGCCGCCCTAGAAGTCATGCCGCAATAAAGGATTTTGACTAAGCCAACAGTTGAAGTGACATGGACTCCCCGAAGCTAGGTATGAGCTGTCCCCACCTAGAAATGTATTATAAAAGCTGACCCCCAGGTACAAAGAACTTTCTCTGATTCCTCTAAACTCACGTATAAACTACTAAGGAGATATATAGACTATAGCATTGGAGACTCCCTGGCCTCGACCAAGGCCCCCGACTCCCTATGTTTTCTTAAGTGTGTAGGTGAAAGACTCAAAAGCCGAGTTGCTGGAACTCAGCCCAAAGGCTGAAACACAACATTAACAGTGGCGTCGTCTGTTGGATCTCTATAGACTTCAAGTGTCCTTTGTATGCCTGTGATAACCCATTCTTAGACAACTCGTGGACAAGAAGAAGCAATGTTAAGAAATATGGAAACAAGGCTCGCCGCGATGGAACAAATGGCAGAAAAACTAACTATCGAAGTAGAGACCCTCCGAAAAGAGAATGAGAAGCACATAATAGCTACCAATGGAACAGAGAATGATGCAGGACCAAGTGACAGCGAGCATGTAGGATCCATAAATGCCAGAGGGGGAGGTGATGCAGAGGAAGAAAGAAAAAAACATGCAGGACGAGCTGCGTAACCTCAAAGGAAAATACGAAGAAATGGCAAGGAAGATGGGCACATCGTCATCAGTAGACCAATTGCTCACCAGTATGGGCCTACCCTATAACGAGGAGGTGATGGTTGTACCCTTACCACCAAAGTTCCGAGTTCCCCTCATAGACATGTACGATGGGCCTAGAGACCCCCTTGAACACCTGAAAACCTTCAGGACTCACATGACCCTGCAAGGCTTCTCAGAAGATGCGGCTTCCAGAGCTTTCCCGCTGACCTTGAAGGGGCCGACAAGAGTATGGTTTGGGTCTTTGGCACCTGGGTCCATAGACAGCTTTTGGGAGCTGGCCCGCTGATGAGTGCATGAAAGGTCTTGACGGTCCATAGGTAGAGGTGGAGTTAATGCTTTTGTTGAGGGTGTGCTCGAAGTTGTATGTATTTGGATTGTGGTAAGATGGCTATGGCTTAGCGCAGACACACGAATTTTGAGAGCTGTTTCGATAGACAAACTTTGGTAGCACTACAGATCTCTTATGAATATGTTGGCTGATATGTCTAAATATTACTGCCTTATTTATGTGGAAGTTTTACATTTTGGGTTGGGGATATTTTTCTTTCTGTTGCCTTGATGCTTGAATTGCTAGAGACTTGCAATAAGCTGGTTTGGGGGGGGGGGGTGTGATGCGTGCATGCAAGTGTACTCTGAAGATTTCTCTTACGAGTTTAATTGCAAGATTATGTGTTATTTGGGCATTTTGATTATGTTTTTCCAATTTAAACTTTAATTCCATAGTGCCCAAGTTTTGATTAAGTGTCTAATGATTTTATTGTAGGAATGAATTTAAAAATGATTAAGCTGAAGTCTGGCTAATACGAAAGAAAAGAACAATCAATTGAGAATTTCATGTCCAAAGTCAAAGAGATTTGCCTCATAAACAATGAAGGAAAAAGCAATTAATGAAAAATATTCAGAATTTGCAGCTTCTCTGAGTAGCCAATAGTATGATGGTCATATATTTCTTGTCCAATTTCTGATTGAGGCAAATCAAGATGTGTTAGAAAAGAAACTTAATGTGCTACACTTGTTCTAGAAATAGCAATTTTCTAATTTGGTCATTTACTATGCAACAAACGGCTTTCAATATGCAATTGGAAATCGGGAACACTATCTCCGCAAGAATTGCACATGATTTTCTTTCCAAAAAGATGATGACTTCAAGGAAGAAGGAAAAATGTCTATAACGTGGAGAGGGGGGTTTCTTTTGGGCAGAAAGACATATTCCAGAAAAAGAATTCTTCTTCTTTCGAATGGAGAGCTATTTACTTGGTGAAGGTAGGGATGACCTTGCTTAAATGATGGTGATTTCAATTCTATTGGATTCATGTAATAAACTTTCTTGGTGATGCAATTCTTGTTTATCATATCTTATTAGTCTTTCTTGTATTTGGATAATTTTATAACCAATGCTTTTCATAGATTCAGTCATGCTTTCTCTATGGGATTGTTGAGATGTTTATGTTCAGATCTGGTTGTCAATCTTATTGGTGTGATTCTCTACTATAGTATTGCTATTGAGAATATTGTTGTCTTTAAAGCTAAGTCTAATAGGATAGCAACCCGTGGTTTCAAAAGAAGAGTGGTTTTCAAGAATTAAATTTGAACAAATTGGTTACAAAGATATATTTTTTGGTTAGAGAGTCTGGTGCTATGATATCTTATTGAGTATCCAATGAATCTACTATGAATAGAATTATCAAGTTCAAGAAAGGGATTCTCAATGCTTCACTGCTATTAATTCTGGTCAAACCTTTTCATTATTACGTTTTGGCTCTTCAATTTATTTCATTTTAGAAAGGACTCATCTTACATTGCTACTTTGATTTTTGTTCTCTTAAACTTTTTAGTCATTTTTAGTGTTTCTACCATCTCCCTGTGGAATTGACACCCCAATCTATATTGCAACAATCGGGTTATTCTATGGGCGTAATCACCCACCTATTCCTCGCACACTTTATGGTGAGCAGGAGAAGAATACGCCCCAAGGCATAACTCCTCACCATCAAGCAGGGGGAAAATGAAAGTCTAAATACATAACTATCCAGGTTCAACAACGAATGCATGACTACAAACTACCAAGACGAGAAAATAACTTTGGCAACGCTTTTAGGAGGAGTTTGACCCTGATCAAGGATTATGGCAGAATTGGCAAGGAGAACTCCTGCCACGCTGCGAGAGTTCATGGATCAAGCCGACAACTTTATTAACTCCAAGGACACACTTTAGGCCTTGACCAAGCCGAAGAGGAAAGAAATGGAACACGCAAAAAAGAAGAGGAAGGCACCAACCAAAGGCAAGGCTCACTAGAAGCCAGAGAAAGGACCACACGACATTAGGAGAGAAGAAGTCTCTACGAGAGGCCTGGGTTTTGATTTGACCAACTAGTGCTCACCATCCAAAGAGACGACCGTCAACCTGCCCAAGATGACAACTACATGAGCATTCACTCATCATTCACACCTACCATCAGTCCAACACTCATAACATTGAAGATTGCCTTTCCTTTAAAAAGGAAAGTGAGCAGGCTGGGTGGCCAAGGCCACGATACCCTTCTGCCCAAAGGCCAGAGCGGGAGTGGAGGAGGAGATCACGGGAAAAAACTGCGTAGAGAGTCGGAAGGCCAAGGAGGGAAGGGAGATGAGGTAAAAGGTAGCTGTATTGGAACCCTAGCGCGATCGCCACCACGCACCACATTAGGAAGGGCCGCCATGCCATTGAAGGGTTCCTCAGATGCGGTCAGAACCATTACACTGTTTGTCTTCCCTGTACGGCTTCTGTCATGGTCGACTTCTTGGTGGTAAAAGCTCCTTCATCATACAATGCCATAATTGGCTGACCCACTCTCAACAGTCTAAGGGCGGTAACGTCGACCTACCACTTGAATATGAAGTTCCCGACCTCTCAGGAAGTGGGAGAAATTCGAGGAGAGCAAGTCCTGGCATGGAAGTGTTACGTGCAGGATTTGAAGCCAAGGGATGGTGGGGTGTATGTGGTCAACACCCTCGGAACGCCAAGCACATGCAAAAGTTTTATCACTAAAAAACCTTATGACTTGTAATTTACATTTTCATGTCAATAGTGTAAATTTTATTAATGGAAGTGTGGCTTTTCAAGAGTAAAACACGTCTCACCTAGCCATATCTCAACCCCTTACTCCAACAATGTAATCTTCATCAACGTATCTCCATCAACAAAATCTCCATCGATGACTACTTACCTCCTCGCGAGGCACCAAAATGATGAGTTAATCCTATGGCTACTTTATCGCAGGGGAGAGCAGGCCAGCCTTCTACTGCTCGACATTTACCTTCCTTGTGAGAGTCAACAGGCAGGAATGGGTCCAGTCCCAAATTGCCCTGAAACTTACCTCCTCATAGGGCTCTAAAGGGCGAGATGTGCCTTAAGGCCATCTTCTCCCACCCGTGGCGAAGAGCGAGTCCAGCCCCTCGGCTGCTCAGAAACTTACCTTGACCTTCGCCATGACAAAGCATGGGATCAGTACCTGTCTGGCCCAACACTCACCTTCCTTGTCATGTCAACGGGTGGGAGTAGATCTAGTCCCAAACTGCATAACTACTTACCTTCCCATGATGGTTAAAAGGTGGGCAGGCGGCCCAACCTCCCTCTCAGGTAGAGTGGGTCCAGCCTCTCGGCTCCCTGGCAACTTACCCAGCCCCATCATGGTGAAGAGTGGACCGGCTGGTCAGTTGTCTGACACTTACCTCCCCATGAGGTAGCAAAGGGATTAGTTACACCTGAAGGTTGTTTTATCCTTCTCACGGTGGACAGTGGGCCTGCACTCGGTTGCTCGACACTTACCCTCCTTGTGATCATCAACAGCTAAGAGCGGGAGTCTGAAACTACCTGATAACTTACCGCCCCGTAGGAGTATACAGGGCGAGATGTGCCTTAAGGCCATCTTCTCCCTCCTGCGATGAAGAAAGGGTCTAGCCCCTCGGTTGCCTGGCAACTTACCCAACTTCTGCGACGACAAAGAATGAGATCAGCACCCGCCTAACCCAACACTTACCTTCCCTGTGATGTCAACGGGTGTGATCGGGTCCAGTCCCAAACTGACGAGCAACTTACCTACTTGTGATGATTAATAGGTGGGCAGGCGGCCCAAGCTCCCTCACATGGGAGTGCGGGTCCAACCTCTTGGCTACTCGACAACTTACCCCACTCCCATTACTGCGAAGAGCGGATAAGCTTCTCAGCCATCTGGAAAATTACCTTTCCGAGGGGATCAAAGAGGTGGGCTTGGCTTAAGGCATCTACGGGTGCAACCGGTTTGGTTTGGTCTAGTTTTAGACATATTTTAGAACCTAACTGGTATACACCAATTTTTAGATTTGAAGAATTGATACCGCATCGGTTGCATGCATAAAACGGTACTTCCTGTTTTACCAATTTTGGTCTGGTTCGGTCTGGTTTTTCCAATATTGTATATATATATATACAATATATAATATGCTATATATATTATGGTATAAAATAATATATTATAGTATATTATGATATATAATATAGTGATATATTATAATATATTATAATATTTTAGCATATTATAATATAGTGATATTGTATTAATATAACTACTAATATTATAGACTAGTGATAATATATAGTTATTTATATAGGATTTTAAAATTTAATGTTATTTTAATTAGTAATTTAGCATATAATACAAGATTATTTTATATATAATTATATATATTAGATATAAAAATTATATATAATATAAAAAATCATATAAAAAATTAAAATATACATATATTTATATGAATCGGTCTGGTTCGGTTTGGTGATAGAAAAAGGAAAATCAGAATCGACCAATTTCGACCAGTTTTGAAAAAAATAGAACCGATACCAGACTGAACCGATTTAGAACTAGACCAAACTCACCCGTTCGGTTCGGTTCTTTCTGGTTGACCAGTTTTTTTGTTCACCCCTAAAGGCATCCCGATTCCTCCCTTAGTGGAGAGCTGGTTTAGTTCTTCGACTGCTCGACATTATGCCATCTTCAATAATAGAATGCCAAACAGGAAGTGCCTCATAATCCTCGCCGAACTCCTTCAAATGAGAAGCCAGGTTTGCAAACTTCACACTCGTAGTTGCGGATGAGTTATATTAACTTGTTTGGTTTTTCCAATGGTATTACGCATCTCCTACTTGCCTCATGACAAAGAGCGAGATAGCTCCTTAACTACGCTGCAACTCACACCCCCGGGGAGACCAAAGTAGAGGGTTTACCGTAAGGCATCCAGGCCTTCCTCCCTAAAGGAATACAGGCCCGTTCTCTCCACTACAAAGCGTAGGCTCCCGAGGAGCCCCGCCCCCAAACCAACGACAACAAATCGAGACAACCCAAGGTTATGATTGTAATAACATACAGATTGTACTTGCAGTTGGTCATCACACAAGTGGCATCACCCCTACATTCCTCGCCCGATGCACTCCCAGAAGCGTGCTAATGAAAAGCTAAGAGCAAAGAAGAAAAAGAAGAACCCCAGAAGTAAGAAAAGCATGTACAAGCAACTCCATTAATATTATTGTGAAGTATATTAAAAACAAAAGAAAAAAGAATACATCAATATAATAGGGGAAATATTCAATTGGCGGGATTGTCACTGGCAGAGTTGTCTGAGAGTGCGCTCAGGATCAACTCATTCCCAATCAAGGCACCACGCTTTAGTGCCACCATGTCTAGAGGGAGTTCTTGCACTTTCAAGGTCCTCAAAATTGTTTTGGGGATTTAGGTGCACTTCTTGTGGACCAAGCAGACGTACGACAATTCCTCGCGCAGCCGGGTAAGGGCGGATTCGGCGCTATCAAAGTGAGAGCGCTTGTCCCGAATGGTTGCCTTATGGATGGCTATCACACGATCGGCCTTAGCATTCTCGACCCCCAAGTCCTTCACCCTCTTATCTTTGGCCTTGAGAGGGTCCCTCTTTTTTTGCAAAGACTCGGAGACCTCCTCGAACCTCCCATCCAACTATTTGTACAACCGGATGTCGGAGTCATGCTGTTTGAACAACTTCGAGCTTTTAGCTTGCAACTGCTCTAGCTCCTCCTGCTAGAGATTGAACGACTCCTGAAGGTTGTCCCTCGCCTCCGTGGCTAGCACCGCTTCAAGTACCGTATCTCCACGGACTTGCCTTAACCCTTGCCTTAGTTTACAAGGCCGATGAAAAGATCAGGGGAGCAGAGTGCCATGTCTCAACAAACTTTCCTCGACCTTTGCCTTAGTTTACGAGGCTGACGAGAAGATCAGAGGAGCAAAGTGTCATGTCTCCATGGACTTGCCTCAACCCTTACCTCAGTCTACGAGGCTGACAAGAAGATCAGGGAAGCCAAGTGCCGTGTTTTCACGGACTTGACTTATCCCTCGCATAAGATTGATGACTTGCATAATTTCTTATATTTCAAACTTCTTAACTTTAAACTTTAGTCTAAATACCCTATTATTGGACTAAAATGCTAAAATGTTAATAGAAATCATTGGAATTAATGTGTATTCTTGAATTGAGTTTTATTTACTTTGGGATACTCTTGAGCAAATTTTTATGTTTAATTTCAGAGTTTATAAAAGAGCAAGTCCAAACCCATTTGAATTCAAAGGAATTTCAGGTAGGCAAGACGTTGGAACAACCTAAGAACTCTCAATGAGTGTAAGACTCTTCAAATAAGGATAATGATGAGGTTTGAGAGTAATTCGAGTCAGAGTCCAAAAAGCGCTAGCAGACAACATGGACACATTTTAGTATTTTAATCATAAATTTCCGTTCCAATATCGGATTGATGTGATTCTTGATGTGATGGAAAGCTATCTTAAAGGGCTACAAAGTTGTCTCTAATAAGGTTTTCGAAATGTAAACTCCTGAAGCACGTACGTGACTACCAAGTTGAGTCCTAAACTTTATGCGATTTTGTTTGCGGGAATATAAAGACATTAGGGTTTTTTTCCTACCCTATTTTAAGCATATCATTAGCACAAAATTGGAGAGTTTTTTAGAGGGGCATTTCTTTGGAATTTTTCATTTCAGACGCTGCGGCTTGCGAGGGACGACACTGCGGATTGCGAGGAGCATTTTTAGTGTTCATTTTCTTCTGTTCTTCTCTTAGAAAAATTATGGTGAATTCGTTTATGTTGAATTTAATTAGCATGAACTAAATTTTCTTTATTCTAGGAAAATGATGTGATCTGGTTCCAAACTATACTTGTTTTTCTATGTTAATTTGAAGTAATTCTCTTCTATGTTTGTCCGATTTATTATGAGCTTATTGCTTCTAATTAACTGGCCATTAATTAGATGATTTTAATCTTGTGATTTGCTGTCGAAAGAGGGAATTATAGGATAAATCTTGGTTATTTGGGCATAGGTAATTATAGAGATTGAAAGACTTGTATGAACCTATATAGTATTAAAATCATTGGTCTTATTGCTTTCTTGTTTTATTAATTTGCATACTCTTGTGTAAAATAATGAACAAGAATAATTTCCAATTGACTATCGAAAGAGGCTTTTGGATGTTTGTGGAGATTTTCTAACAAACAGAGATAATTAAATTCAATTAGTTAGATGAGTAAATCATAGTGAGGGATTAGGTGAAATCGATTTCCTAGAAGTTTTCTTTCCCATTGATTTGATCTTCGAACAATATATTTCTTTTCATTTGAGTATTTTCTTTGAATTAATTTTATTTTAATTTACAATTACAAAAATCTAAGTGACTTTTCTAAATAAAGTCAAGATTAGTATAATTTCAGTATTTGTCAAAAGTAAGTTACCAATCCTTGAGGACGATACTCTTCTTATCACTTTACTATAAAACTACGATACTGTACACTTGTAGTTTTGCACCGATCAAAGATCCACCACGTAGACAAGAGAAAAAACAAAAGAAAAAGAATATCAAGGGGAGGAAGCTATTGATTTGGACACGGCACTTGCCTGTGAGAGTTTCTTCCCTTTGCCCACGGGAGGAGGGCTCGGAGAAGGCTTCTAAGCCGACGTTGATTTGGGCTGCATGGGAATGATTCGGACATCAAAAATGGTGTGACCAAGAGGTGGTAAAAATGCCTTTGTATCTTGCTCCCCAAGGAGAGCCTCCAAGAGGACATCAAATGGGTTAGTCTCTACCCATTATTTGACTAGAGCAATACGACATAACTTTTGGGGAAAGGCCTTCAGTCATATTGCTTCATCGTCAGGAACTCCCCCCCCCCCCCCATATGGCCCGTATAGTAAGCCCATGAGGGACCACTAAAGAAGTAAGTCAGAGAGTCCAACCAAGCCCAACGACCCTCCTCTAAAAGGAGTCAGTGAGCCTCTGTAGAGTACTCGGCCCATGAGGAAAACCCACTTAGGAAACAACCCCCATGTGGGGAAAGCAGATGGTAGGGGCAGATGAGACTCGCTGGTCTGACACCACGCCAATGACACCCTACCCTCGGGAACCTACGCAAGCAGGTAGGCGAGAAATATGGAAAACCCTTGATCTCCTGACAGTAGGCATGGAGGGGCTTAACAGGGAACGTCCGAAGGGTGAAGTGAGTTAGAGAGCCACGTTGCATTAATGGCACCACTCCCCGGACTTTTCGTCGCATTAATGACGCTGCCCTAGAAGCGACGCCGCATTAAAGGATCTTGACTAAGTGAACATTTGAAGTGATGTGGACTCCCTGAAGCCAGGTATGATGAGCTAAGACAGTTCATCTAGGCCGGATTTTTTTTTCAACCCGATCCGGAACCCGGATAACCGGGTTCCGGCCAGATTTTATCCGGGCTGGAACCCGCATCACCCATAACCATGTGATTTGAAATTATAATATTGGCAATCTTATCTCTCTGCTCTCCTCTCTCTCTCTCTCCCCCTCAAGCCATGAAACCTTAGCCTTCTCTTTCAAGTTTTGCTGCTGTCTCTCGTCGTTGCCGCTTGCCGGACTTTCGATTGGTAAGTCTCTATTCTCTTTCTCACTTCGATAAGAGTTTCTTCTCTCTCTCACTTCGGTAAGTCTCTCTCTCTCTCTCTCTCTCTCTCTCTCTCTCTCTCTCTCTCTCTCTCTCGATCTATGAGCAATGTTTTTGAACAAAATCATATGTGAGTATAGAATATATGCAATTATTTTCCTAGATCTGCTCTATTTTGTTAAACATAGTTTTTTATTAGAGATCTGCTCTTTGTTTGCCCCAAAATGATAATTGCCATGCATTTGCCTACTCTTTGTTATAATCCCACCATTCACGTTACTTTCTTTTTTGTTGTTGGTTTTATTTTATTGCTCTATGCTTTATTATTGTTGATTTGTATAAAAATGTATTGTTTTGTTATGATCTGTCGGCATGTTCCACGCTAGTAGAAGCTCCTTATAGTCTGTACTCTGTAGCTCCAACCAAATCACTATTCTATGTTTTAGGGTAACAAGAGTTGGTCAAATTAAAACTTGGGGGAAGATTCAAGAAGACATGTAATTGGGAACAACTTGGAGAGTCGATCACTACGAGCAATATTTAGCTACTGTACTTATATTTCAAAGGTATGCTTTGTAGATTATCTTAAAGAATGGAGAAGCAGAGTATATTATAACAGAGTTTAGTAAAATGTTGTTATCTATATAATATCATGTCATGGCCATGTTATAGTTGATGTGAAGTGTAAGAAAGAGTAATGATACAAACAGATCCTAATATTTTCACAATCCGAGAAAGTGTTAACTGCATCCAATTTTCTAAAAGGAATTGTCAATATCACCACGAAGACTTTCATGATATCATTTAGGTAGTCTAGTTTCACCAAATAAATTTGTAGGACTTTGTAAACGATAAAATGTCTTCATAGTCATCCAATCTATTTGGCACATCATCAAAATCTGGAGATACTTGAAATTAATCTTGGCTTCTTTCTGTCCTTTTGACCCTCGTTTTAATCTTCTGCACACTTGCATCTCTAGGTCTTGAACATGAATCTATCATCTTTTATTTGACTGTTTTATGATATTATTAAATGTTGCATATTCCTTGTGTCACGACTCATCCATCTTATCATAATCATATAGACTGTATATTTTCTTAATAAATTATTTGTGATTGCCCAATAGAACAATATTACATTATACAACTTGGTAGATCATGTGAGGTTTGGATAAGTGACATTACATATTTGCATCTCTGCTGCATTCTTTCCCTTTCTGTTTGTTTTAAGTACTTCATATACTTATTATTGCCCTTGCATTCTTTCCCTCTCCACTCATTTTTTGTGGAAAATGTTCTTTGAGAAGCATGATGACTACAAGGTAGATGGAATGAAATATTTCTTTTGTTCCTGAACACTTTTTGACTTGAAACTTTTTGTTTTTTGCAGGATCTCTTTTAGTCCAATCACTTGAAGTTGTTATTTGATGTGAGATTAAATCATTGATGGACATGCTACTGATTTTGTAATACATATATTGTAATTTTGTATTTTGTATTGTAATGTATAAATAACAAATAATGCATGCAATATGTAGTGGAATGTATTGTGATACATGCATAGATGAATATAGGAATTTTTTTTTGTTTTTTTTTTTTAGTTTTATATGCATTTAGTGTTTTTAGAATAAAACGATAAAATAAAGGCTTATATATATATATAAAAAATTATGGTTTGAAATTTTTTTTTTGAAATTATGCGTTTCAACTTGATTTTCAACGCTTTTTATTTTGAAAATTTTTAAATAAATATAGGTTTTTACATAAAAGAATTATGCTTTCAAACATGGATTTTTCTTGAAAAATCTTTAATAAAATATAGGCTTTTATTGAAAAAAAATTATGTTTTTAATTTAATTAGATATGAACTTAAAAAAAAAAAAAACGGGTAAAATCCGGTACCCAGATTTTCTGGTATCTAAAACCCGGGTTCATCCCGGTACCAGACCGGGTTATAAACCGTGATAATCCGGGCTGGAACCCAACCAGGATTTGAAATCCGGGTTCTGGCCCGGGTATACTCAGATACCAGGTCTAAAACCCATATGAACAGTGCTAGTATGAGTTGTCTTCACCCGAAAACATAGTATTAAAACCGAGCTCCAGGTATGAAGAATTCTCTCTAATTTCTCTAAACTCAAGCACAAACTACTAAGGAGATATATTGACTTTAGTATCGGAGACTCCCTGGCCTCCACCAAGGCCCTCCATTCCTCGTGTTTTTTTAAGTGTGCAAGTGAAAGACTCAAGACCCGAATTACTGGAACTCGGCTCAAAAGCATACAAAACACAATGTTAACAATGTTCTAAAGATCTTGACTCTTGAAGTAGGTTCGCACCTGAATCGCCCATTCCGCATAAATATGTTTCTCAAGTAATTTAGGAGAAGCCGCAAAAAAGGCAGTCGTACGGTTTGTATATTACAATCTATCTCTAGAGGTGAGCATAAATATTGGAAGAAAATTAAAAAATGTCATACGGCGGCATGAAGAAGTAGATCTAAGAAGTGAACTACTTGCTGTCGTGAAGATGAGTTAGGGTAAGTGTGGTCATGGGCTGAGGACCGTGGGCTTCGTAATGGGCTGCTGAAGAAATAAGAGGAATGATGGACCTGAGAGATGTCGTGGGTCTCAGGCTAGACAGGATGGGCCAACTATATTAGTTACTTGTTTAGTTACATGCAGTATTGTAAGGGCCTTGAGTCCATATTAGAGTGAGGACTTATTAGTAATTCAATGCTTTCTAGTATATTAGCAGGCACAGTGTTCACGCCTGAGGAACTTGGAATATTATTCTGTTATTGTGTAGTGGAGGTGTTTTCCCTCGAGGAAAGCGTGGTTCTCTATTTTATAGCAAAAATACAGTTATTCCCATTTCATTACTCTCTCTACATACATCAATCTAGTACATTCTATTACAAGTGGTATCCCAGAGCCCATGTCCTGCTTTTGTGTTATCAATGGCAGAAGGCACCCATTTGAAGGATCTTCAGGAAGGCTTCACTTCCTTAAAGAAGTCTACCGAATCCCAACTAAGCACTTTTGGTGTGGAGCTCCTTGTAGTACGCAAGCAAATGGACACTATGATGCAACAGTTCTCTTCTTGGGCCTCAGATCTGAAAATGGGGAATGCAAAACAGGCAAACAACAATGGAGAAAACGGTGGATAGCAGATGGTAAATCATTCTAGTGAACTCTTACCAAGATCCGTGTGGCTGGATTTTCTCATATTTGATGGTGAGGACCCCCATGCTTGGCTATACAAGGTAAAATAGTTTTTTATCCTCCACAACACATTGCTTGAGAACCGTTTGAGATTAGTCTCAATTCACATGGCTGGTAAGGCTTTAATTTGGTTTCAAGGCCTTGATGAGTCTGGTTTGTCAGGTGAGTGGGAGGAGTTTGTCCATGCTCTCCTCATACATTTTGGCCCTTGTAGTTTGGAGGATCCTATGGAATAGCTCACTAGACTAAGGTAGGAGGGAACAGTGGAGGAATATAAGTCTGCATTTGAACTAATTGCTAATCGCCTTAGGCGTTTATCTTAAATGGATAACCTAAGTTGTTTTGTTAGTGGACTCAAGGATGACATTCGTTTGACGGTGAAAATGTTTAATCCTACAAGTTTAATTACAGCCTATCGTCTTGCCCGAATCCAAGAGGAAAGAGTAAGCCTACACAAAAATCCAAACACACACCCTCACTCCTTTCACTATATTGAACCAGCACACATCAAATACCAACCACCACAAACCCAACCCACGACAGAACCAAACCATTCCTTCAACAAAGTTATAGTACCTGTCCATAAAATCAGTGCAAACCAAATGAAAAGCAGAAGAGAAAAAGGCTTGTGTTATCATTGCGATTCTAAATGGCATCCTGGCCATCGTTGTAGTAGCCCAAAGTTGTATTTGATTGAGGAGGTGGTTGAAGAAAACGAGGAACCTTTAGAAGATACCAGACAACTTTTTGACCAGCACGAAAACAAAGAGTTGTGTAAAGGGGAGATGACCCTACACAAAACTCCTGAAATTTCACTACACGCCATCATTGGTTCTATGAACCCTAAGACTATGAGGGTGAAAGGCAAGATTGGGAATCAATGGGTGGTCATCCTTATTGATTCAAGAAGTACACATAACTTCCTGGATCCAGCAGTACGATCTAGGGTGCACATACCTCTAGTGAATGAGGATAAAATCAGGGTCAAGGTAGCGAATGGTGAGATGGTTAATAATGAAGGCAAAGTGACGGGAGTGAATGTTTCTGTTCAAGGCTCCTGTTTCTTGGTAGATATGTATGTTCTAGTGTTAGCTGGGTGTGATATGGTACTTGGTGTGCAATGGTTGCAAGGTTTAGGCCCAATATTATGGAATTTCAAAGAATTAACAATGCAATTTAAAGTCCAACAAGTTGCTATCCTGTTAAAAGGACTCACAGGTAACACGTGGATTGAAGAAGGACCCATCCACAAGTGTAGCCAAATGGAAAGCAAGGGAATTATTTTGCAATTCATTGAACATACAGCCAAACACCAACCCAACCAGATCCCACAATTACTCAACGACTATCCCAACATTTTTGCCACCCCAAAAGGCTTACCCCCAGCCCGTTCCCATGATCATGCCATCCTTTTACAGCCAGGAACCAACCCCATTTCTGCCAGGCCCTACCGATATCCTTATTTCCAATAAGACGAGATCGAAAAGATTGTTATGGAGTTGCTGGACTCTGGGGTTATTAGAGCCAGTCGAAGTCCTTATTCCTCACCGGTTTTGTTAGTAAGGAAGGCAGATGGGTTGTGGCATTTATGTGTCGATTATAGGGCACTAAACAGTGCCACTATTAAGGATAAATATCCTATACCAGTGGTGGAGGAGTTGCTGGATGAACTACATGGTGCTATGGTATTTTCAAAGCTGGATTTGAGGTCGGGCTACCATCAAATACGGATGAAGCCCAAGGATATCCCAAAGACGGCCTTCCGGACACATGAAGGGCATTATGAGTTTCTAGTTATGCCATTTGGCTTGACTAATGCTCCATCAACCTTCCAACGCTTAATGAATCAGGTTTTTAAACTGTATCTCAGAAAATTCATTTTAGTATTTTTTGATGATATTTTAGTTTATAGTCAAAATGCAACAGCTCATTTGAACCATTTAAAGATTACTTTTGATGCCTTGAGGCAGCACCAGTTATTTGCTAAAATGAGCAAATGTAGCTTTGGTTTAAATGAAGTGTCGTACTTGGGCCATCTCATTTCTGGCTAGGGTGTACGGGCTGACCCTGAAAAGCTGAAGGTAATGTTAGATTGGCCTACCCCACAATCAGTTAAAGACTTGAGAGGTTTTCTGGGCCTCACGGGGTATTATCAGAGGTTTATAAAAGGATATGGGGCTGTTGCTGCCAGGCTAACAGATTTGTTAAAGAAAGTAGGTTTTAAATGGACTAGTGAAGCACAAGTTGCCTTTGACAGCTTGAAGACTGCAGTGACCCAACCCCCTGTCTTGGCATTACCAACCTTTCATTCGCCTTTTGTAATTGAGTGTGATGCATCAGGGGAGGCTATTGGAGCTGTTTTGATGCAATCAGGAAAGCCAATAGCCTTTTTCAACAAGGCTTTGAAAGGTAGGGCTGTGAGTATGTCGACTTATGAAAAGGAACTTTTTGCACTAGTTTCAGCAGTGCAAAAGTGGCGCCCCTATCTGTTAGGCCAGGCTTTTGTTGTTAAACCTGATCATCAAAGCCTCAAATTTTTGTTGGAGCAGAGAGTAGGAATCACTATGCAACAAAAGTGGATTTCTAAACTATTGGGATATGATTTTGTGGTGGAATTCAAGAAAGGAAGAGAGAATGTTGTAGCAGATGCCTTGTCTAGGCAGAGGGAGGAAATTACAGCAACACTATTTGTGATATCCCTACCTAGTTGGGACTAGGTGGAAGAAATTAAGACTTTGTATGAGGGGGACCCTATTGTACAAGGGTTATGGAAGAAACATCAATCTGGTGATTTAAGCATCCCTTATACAGTGAAGAATGGATTGCTTTATATAAAAACCAAATCTATATTCCAGCAAATTAGGGCCTAATTCAAAAAATATTAGAGTTAATCCATAGCAGTCCTATGGGTGGACATATGGGGTTTCACAAAACCCTACATAGACTTAGGAGGGATTTCTATTGGCCTGGCCAGAAAGCTAATGTGAAGCCATTTCTACGGTAGTGTGATATATGCCAAGTGGTGAAGGTAGACAACTCCCTCCCCAGTGGGCTTTTACAACCCTTGCCCATTCCCTCTAAACCGTGGGCAGATAAAACGATGGATTTTGTTGAAGAGTTACCTAACTCTGGAAAATTTAATGCCTTTTGGGTGGTGGTGGACAGATTTACGAAATATGGCCATTTTGTTTCCATTTCTCATCCATACACAGCAAAGGTGGTGGCCCAACTTTTTATGAAGCACATGTTTAAGCTCCATGGAATGCCACAGTCAATAGTTTCAGACAGGGACCCCTCTTTCACAAGTCGGTTTTGGAAGGAATTATTCTCCTTACAGGGGGTTCAACTAGCCTTCAGCACTGCTTACCATCCACAAACAGATGGCCAAACAAAGGCAGTCAATAAATGGGTAGAAAACTATCTAAGGAGTTATGTGAGGGGACAGACCAAATGATTGGGCTCAATGGATTGAATTGGCATAGTGGTGTTATAATTCTAGTATGCATGCATCCATAAAAATAACCCCATTTGAAGCATTATATGGGTATTTTCCCCCTAAACTAAGCAATTATATTCCAGGTTCAGCAAAGTGGGAGGAAGTAAAAGTTACATTGCGGAACCATGAGCAACTGTGGAACCTGTTCAAACAGAAAATGGTTAAGGCCCGAGAAAGAATGCGGAAATACGCCAATAGCAAGAGGAAGGAACAAAGTTACCAGATCGGGGATTGGGTTTTCCTCAAATTACAACCCTATCGGCAGTCTTAAATCAGCCGGCGCCAAAGTCTTACACTTTCACCTCGCTATTACGGGCCATACCAAGTAGAACAAATGATCGGGGAGGTAGCCTATCATTTGAAGCTTCCAGCCGTAGCACAGATTCACAGTGTATTTCATGTTTCACAGCTCAAGCCTAAGCTCAGCCAAGGAGTGTTACCACTAACAACACTGCCACTGATAGACAGTAAAGGAGTTATCAAACCAGAACCAGAGGAAGTATTATAGAGGAGATTAAAGAAGGTCAAGAACCAACCTTTAGTGGAGATGTTGATCTGCTGGCAAGGACAAAAGGTAGAGGAGGCTTCGTGGGGGCTGCACCACCGTCTTTGTGAAGCTTTTCCCCACCTTGTGGGAAAGGTTTTTTGAAGGGAGAGAGAGTTGTCATACGAAGGCATGAAGAAGCAGATCTAAGAAGTGAACTACTTGCTGTCGTGAAGATGAGTTAGGGTAAGTGTGGTCATGGGCTGAGGACCATGGGCTTCGTAATGGGTTGCTGAAGAAATAAGAGGAATGATGGACCCGAGAGATGTCGTGGGTCTCGGGCTAGACAGGATGGGCCAACTATGTTAGTTACTTGTTTAGTTACATGCAGTATTGTAAGTGCCTTGAGTCCATATTAGAGTGAGGACTTATTAGTAATTCAATGCTTTCTAGTATATTAGCAGGCACAATGTTCACACCTGAGGAACTTGGAATATTATTCTATTATTGTGTAGTGGAGGTGCTTTCTCTTGAAGAAATCGTGGTTCTCTATTTTATAGCAGAAACAGAGTTATCCCCATTTCATTACTCTCTCTACATACATCAATCTAGTACATTCTATTACAAAAAATGATCATGTGTTCAAGAGCATAGAGAGACCGCAAATTTCATATAGAATAATTTTCAACATTGATTTTCTGAGTACATTAATTAATTACAGTCCTAAATTTATAAATAACTTGAAAGTGAAATCTAATACTAATATCAAAGACTTGAGAAAATATAGCATGCTTTTTCTTAAAAATTTATATCATTGATCAAATTAAAGGATAGAGAGATGATCAAGTAATTACTTGCGAGGCAGCAAGCTGGAAGACGGGATATTTTCCAAAACTATCGCTAGTAGCTGTAAGTCTCACTTGGTTGTTGTAGTCACTGGTACGTAGTACTCCCTGAAGATATGATGGTTGCACAACTAACGTGTGGTTACCAACTTAGCATGACGTGATCCAGCTAACGTGTGGTTGTTATAAATAATGTGCACTCTTTTTTGAAAAAAAAAGAGGTTGTTGCTATAGTCATCGGTAGTAGATGAACCCTATCCTGAAGAAATGAAGGCCGCACAGCTAACGTGTGGTTACCCATAACATCCCGTTCCATATATATACTTACTTATGTCAATGAACATGTGATCACATTAATGATATTTGACTTGTGACAATGAAGATGTGATGCATGTTTATGGTATTTATTACCTTTCATGATTTTGATTGATTGCCCATCTTTTAATTGTACGTACGTAATCGTTTGGAACGAGGCCAAATGGGCATCATATGCATGCATGCAGCTGAAACTGGAAGAAATCTTATTGGATCATGCAGTCTTCCTCACCAGCTGTAATATGCACTGGCAATAGTCTTGCATCTTATTGGAGCAAGTCGTCCTCTTTGCAATTAAATTAGATGAGACAGTGTAACAACCTCATTGACTAGTTGTCCATTGACGGCGAAACAAGCCCAAGACTATTCAATCTGGTTGTGTGCAACTGTAGCAACAAATATTATAAACCAAAATGCTAAACGCAACCGCGCCTTGTCCCCGTTGCGGCCTCGGCACCTACGTGGCACTAATGCTAAACGACGACGTTTGGATTAATTGTAATTCACTCTCTTCCCTTCCCCCACATAACTTCGGGTTCTCTTTCGGTTCTCTTCCCTTCCCCCGCAAAGCTCCATCCCTCTCTTCCCTTCCCCCCTAATCCCAGACCCTCTCTTCTTCCCCCACGCACGAACCCTAACCCATAGCACCGAATCCCTTCCGTTTCGCACGAACCCTAACCCTAATCTACCCTTCCCCCGCATCCCATCCCTCTCTTCTTCCCCCACATACGAACCCTAACCCAGAGCCCGCATCCCTCTGTTCTTCACGAACCCTAACCCTAATCTACCCTTCCCCCGCATCCCATCACTCTCTTCTTCCCCCACGCACGAACCCTAACCCAGAGCCCGCATCCCTCTGTTTCGCACGAACCCAAACCCTAATCTACCTGTCCTCTTCAGCCTTGATATCCATAAACCCACACGAACTCGCGAACCGAAATGGATTCTCCACGACCTCGCAAAGCTCCATCCTCGTCGTCCTCCCTCTCCCCCGAACCTCCATCCCCGTCGTCTTTCACCCCTGAGGTCGCGACTGGACACGGTCCTCCCTCTGCTCGATTGACCTCCCAGGTTTTATTTGGATTTTTGCTTTTACTTTAATGAATCAAATTTGTGCTTGTGATTTTCACATTTTCTTTGATTTGGATTCCGTTTATTTATATAGTTTGCAATTTGAATTTTTTGCTTTTATATTTATCTTTGTACCTTACATTTGAATTAAATGGGGCAGTTTGCAATATATTTTTTGCAGTGCAAGAGATAACTACGAGGAGAAACAATGTACGAACGAAAATGTCATTTGAATGCTAAGAAATGTATTTGGGTGTGTGGTGTTGGAGAAACAAGGCCTAAGAGTAGAATTACTCTACTGTGATAAGGGATCCATTTTCCAACAATTGCTTTCTTCTGTTTGTCGGTGATTCCATTGTGTGGCCACTTACCCCTTGTTCTTCTCATTCTTAATTGGCCCTACTTTGCAACTAAATATTAAGATTGCACACTTTTTGTTAATTTTCTTAGTGATTTTTATTTTATTTAGGGTGTTTTAGTACTATATAAAGCTTAATGGGGAGATTGAATTCTAATGTAACAATGTTGGGTTCAACCTTTTCTACTGTCTCTTTTGAGTTGCTGGCTGTTTTGAGGGAGTGGTCAATGCGTATGATATGGGGTTGGTTGACTTCATCCTTGGAATCTGTTTGTTGGAATTGAGAAAAATAATTAGGAACCATATGGGAAACTTCCTCCTTTGAAATTCTGTTCTCGAGACCAAGGTGAGCTTTTTACATTACTAGTTAGAAGGGGAGATTTTATTTTATTTATATATATATATTTATATTCAAACGTCTTTTATGGTTTAAAAAGAAATAGATACAAAACTTTATTCCCACGCTTCCACGTCATAAGGACATACTAATTTGAGATTGGGACTGAACCCAATCATCCATTCTATGCAATCAGTGTATCTACCTGGTTGGTGACTTCCATGATTGTCTTAATTATAGGGTCCTTGGTATTTGGTGTTTCGTTTTAAAGGAGGACTGTGACAAACTTTAGAAATCATGGAACCAACAATATCATTCAAGATTGTTTCACCTTTTTCTCAATTAAAGAAAAACTACTATAAAAACATAACAAAGTTATAGGAAAGTTCAAACAGGGTTCGTTCAGATGAGATGTTGCCTTTGGTCTATACTAGATAGGTACTCAAAATTAAGCTTCTCTGACTACATATTTTTTCAGAGGATTTGCTAAAAGTGCTCAGATCCTGCTACTTCGTGTACATTATGTACAAACATGATGGATCTTCATTATGCTGGCAAAAATATGTGCTGTATGGTTTTGATTTTGCTGATGACTTGCTCAATGCCTACCTACAATGTTGGTCATTTTTCATTTTTGATATAATTCATATTCTCTCCCCCTTATCAATCATAAATGCATGTGTGTAAGGGAAAATAGTTAACTGCAATTAAGGATTTCCTGTTAAATCTAACACCAAAATAATTAAACACTCATAGCATACTTATACAACTTGAATGATGGCTAGTAGTTACTTAATTAAAACTTCCTGCTATTCAATTTTATTCCCTCAATATAAAATTGTTATTCAATTGTTTTATGGGATTCATCTTAGAATGTCATCATCACCTTTATCAATATCTTCTTCATCTTTTCCCAAACGTACTTTGGGAAAACCATTATGCTTTTGCGAGCTCGAAGCCACATTGAAATGGTCAACTACTGCAAAAAATCCTAGACGGCCCTTCTTAGGGTGTTCAAAGTACAATACCCAGGTAACTACATTATTTGTTGCCTGAAACATTTTTTATATATATATAAATTTCATATATAGTACAATTCATTCATTTCTAATACAATACAATATATGCATGAAATGAGCAAGGCTTACCATAGTGTAAGTTTTTCAAGTGGTTGGATGGTAATGAAGTGATTGAGCTACAAGTTGAAGAAAAAATGAATGAACTGTTAAAGAAAGAGAAAGAGGTGGAGAAGATACTCGAGCTTCTTGAAAAGTGGGAGATTGAGCTGCGTAAGATAGTGAATCGCCTCGAGAGGGTGCAGATGGTACTATCCAATAAAAGCGACGAGGTTATGCAAAAGGAGTTGGTGCTTAATGCACAAGAAGCTAAAATAAGGCGTGTAGGCACGCTACTTCGGATTTATTGTTGTTTTGCATTTGTACATGTATTTTACCTAGTGTTATATAAGTAATTTGGGATTGTTGTTAGTTCTATGTTTAGGTATTGGACTTATACATTTGTTTTAAATTTGTATTGGACTTGTACATTTGTTTTCAGTTTGTATTGGACTTAAGTTTATCTTTGCTAGAGAAACGGTTTATGGTTGCTAGAGAATGGTTGTGAAACAGAAACAGATTGCAGAGACTGGTTGGAATTTTTGTTAGTGAAAGTGAATCAATAAAAGTGTTTAAAATGAGTTCATTACAAGCACTTTAGTTTAAAATTACCGTACACAGGAGACCCCATCCCCAAATATGTTTGCTACTGAAACTGCGACACATATTTAATCGGCAACTTTGATTGACGATAGTACTAAGTTCTAAAGGATGATCGTACTATTATATGCATTAGGCAGGGGTCTTCTTGCTGCCTATCATAGGCATTAGAACAAAAGAAATCGAAACATGACAATGCTAAACTAAAACAATTACTACTTTAAGATATTTTGGAAATAACTTGCTGCTAATTTGAATTCTTCTCCAAATATCTTGACATGACAAATGGCTCAACTAAGTGGCCTATGATGACATTTAAGCAACTGCTCTTCAGCCACAGAGAACTACTCTCTTATACACGTTTGATTTGGAAAGAAAAATGGGCTCCAACATTAACAAACAATCCACAACTGAAGCTACTAATTTGTCAAATCCACCCATTACAACAAAATCTCTAATTTATATCCACAACTAAATATATCCAATCCACAACTAATTTATCAAATCCAACCATTACAACAAAGTCCCTACCTCAAATACACAAAATATATCCAATCCACAACTAATTTATCAAATCCAACCATTACAACAAAGTCCCTCCCTCAAATACACAAAATATATCCAATCCACAACTAATTTATCAAATCCAACCATTACAACAAAGTCTCTACCTCAAATACACAAAATATATCCAATCCACAACTAATTTATCAAACCCAACCATTACAACAAAGTCCCGAAGCTCAAATACCTTCAATAACTAAAAGAACCCATGCAATACATTCAATAGACAAAAAGTTTATCCTAGAACCCATCATTGCAACGGTTGTGATCCATCTAATCCAAATTGCATCTGTAAAGAATAAACAACAAAATATATTATTCAAGTAATATATATTAGTATATTACTTTAAAAAAAAAACTATGAACCACTTACGCTTTCTTGACTCTGCATCACTATTTCTCAAGATTCGGTTCCAATAACGTCTACAGCCACGCTTTCTCTTTCTGGAACAGCCTACTAGAAATCAAACGTAAATATATAGCCTAATAATGGAAATTAGTAATAGGTTTATATATAAACTGGAGCGAATATACCATCTCAGAAGAGCCAAATAAATTCCTGCATACTTCTACGATCGGTGTATCTCCTCTATCCACGACTTGGGTATGTCCTCCATCCCGCTAATGATTGATTTAATAAAAAAAAATTAAAATTAAATAATTTTCTTCGTCAACAAAATATATATAAAAAGCGGATATTAAAATATTATCACCTCTTTACGCTTCCCCTTTGCTGGTGCTTTCTTAGTCTTTGCTTTAGCTTTCCGCATGTCTATCTCCATCCTGGATGCTCTCCTTAGAGATGGAGGTCTGCCTTTACCTCGCACAACACGCGGACTACGTACTTCCCTAGAACCATCGACCGTAGTGTCCTTTGCCGTACTATCAACATTGGAACCAATTTGAGTCATGGATGGGGGTCCTTGATTGGCACGATACAAATCAATCATTGCATATAACTTAGTTCTCGCATCCTCAGTATGATCTTTCGAACCCGCTGCGTGAGTAATCATCTGGTAACAGATATTTAAAAGAGTTGAATATCTATTAGCATCTGCCCGCTATTCCCCTCCATCGTAGCTGCTGTGGATTAATGTGTATCGCCTTTTAATATCCTTCCTCCATCAATCTAAAATGTAGATTTCTGACAAAAATTTAATATCGTTACACCTGAATACGGCCAAAATATGTCGACAGAATATCCCCCTCATCTCAAGTAATCCACAAGAGCACTTTGCAACTGCATCTTTGTCACTAAAGTCCACAAAATGGGTAACCAGCTTAGTGAACTCTTCTAAACAAACTTCATCCTCTACCATATATGTTTTTACTGCACCATCACTTTTATGTAACTTTGGATTCAAGTCAATGATGCCGTTGACTTGCTGCTGAACTTCCTTAAATTTAGCATTTGTGTACAACTCTTGAAACCTCTTTTTAATCAGAGATCTAGATATGCAGGGGATTGTGGCATTAAATGACTGGAAGTTCGCAAGATTTTCATTCTCAATCTTTTTTTTCAACGCATTATCAAATTGGTCTACAAACTCCTTCAAGTTTGTCCTAGCATGAACATAACCATCAAAAAATGCATTTATGCTCTCGCTTCGCTGCGTTGTACTCATTCCAGCCCAAAAACACTCCTTCAGAAATGCCGGTACCCAATGGTCACGCTCAACATATAAGCTTTGCAACCACGCATTCTCATGTAAGTTGTATGTGTTAATCAACTGATCCCAACATTTCTCAAACTCATCAACAAGTTGGGTGTCATAGACACATTTCATCAATGCATTTTTCATCCCAGTTTTGTACGAACTATATGAGCAAAGCTTCTCGGGGACTTTCTTTAGTATATGCCAAAGACAAAATCTATGTCGGGCTTTTGGGAAAACAATTGCGATCGCATTTTTCATCGCTCTATCCTGATCAGTGATAATAGCCTTCGGAGCGATACCATCCATGCATTGCAACCATGTCTCGAATAACCACACAAAGGTCTCGGTATCCTCACTGGAAATCAGGCCTGCCCCCAACAAAATTGACTGTCCATGGTGGTTTACACCAACAAATGGTGCAAAGGGCATCCCATATCGATTCGTTAGGTATGTGGTGTCGAATGTGACCACGTCACCAAAATCTTGGTACGCTGCTCTACTATGGGGGTCTGCCCAGAAGACGTTCTTTAACCTCCCCTCATCATCTATATCCATCATATAAAAGAACCCAGGATTTTTGTACTGCATCCGTAAAAAGTAATCTCGCAGCGCTCCAGCACCACCTGCTCCAAGTCGTAAATGTCTGGCCTTGTCAATATAATTACGACAATCCTTTTCCAAAAATAGGAGGTTCTCGAATCCACCCGCGCCAACAACAAGAGATCTGTAACTCTTATTCGTTCGGATGCCAGCCAAATCATTTGTATCGAGGACCCTTTTTACGGCATCACTAACTTCTCTATTACATCGGAAGAAACGGGATTTCTTTGGACTGAGGCCGTGATTATGGATTATGTACTGTCGTCAACCGAAGCACACCATCTTGCCTTAAGGCATTAATCTTTGCCTTACATTCAGTTTTCCCTGTCGGACGTGGGTTGGCAACATTCAACGTCCTATTCTGCGCCTTCCCACTGCGAGCACAAGTAAGGGTGACCCATCTAACTGACTCATCTTCTCCCCTCTCGGTCCACTTCGTCATCACCCCAAACCTGCTCCTTTTACCATATTCCTTATAATAACTTAATAAATCTTCAAAGGAATTAAACTCCATTCCTGATTTTGGCTCCTCAATTGTATCATCATGCTCCACTTGGACATTCTGAGATTTCTCAGCACTGCCATCACCAGGTTCCATAGGACTTGGTCTATCCTCAGTACATTCTTCAACTTGTGGACTTGTACATGGCACTTCAGTTTCCCCACCATCAGGTTTATTATCCTCTGAACCAACTATTCTGCTTGTGGCGGAGCTTGTATTGCTGATAGGAGTCGGAGGTTCGATGATATGATGAAATGGGTAACCAGCATTCTGCAATAAACACAAAAAGTCCGCAATTAAACTCCTACAAAGAAGCCAACTTATTAAGAATAAATCATCATCAGTTATCACCACCTGTATGTTGATTGGATATTGGTTGCCAACCGGATATGGTAGAAAAGTCGGTGACCACGTAGGCACTGGTCCAAAGTAACCAGGCATGTAATTTGGGATGTTTGGACTAGTTGATGGTATGGCCTAACATGTTATTAGATAAAGTTATTGATGTATTTTGAAAATAAATATCGAATAAAAAATACCAATATTATTGATATATTAAATCATATTATACACATACCTCGGATGGGGGATTTGAGTTAGATAATGTCTGCGTAGTTGGCTGTTCTTTCCCGTTTCCCATTCTGAAAATATTAACTATTGAATTGTAAAATGTAAATATTAACTATTTACAAATCAACATGACAATAGGGAATTGATATTGTGAGTATTGAAAACATGACAACATTGCAATATATTAACATAATAATCCAACTGCGTTGTTCTTAAATATTACAATATTGATAAAGAGTCTAAACCTATTGCAAAATGCAGGGTACTTGATGTTCTTCGACTTCATCTTATTGCAAAATGCAGGGTAATTGATGTTCATCTTATTGCATAATGCAGGTGCTTCATCAATGATAGGCCTTTGTGCCTCAACTAGATCATGTTCATCAATGTAGGTGCTTCACAGTCCAAAGTTTTTTTGCTTGCATTTAGAGACGAAAGGAATTGGAAAAAGAAGAAAGAAAGAAAGAAAGATAGATATATAGATTGAAAGAACGAAGAGTCAATCCAAAAACCAGTTAACATTTGTTGAAAAAGCATGTTCTGGACCAAAAAGAAGAGCTAGAATGTGCTATCTAGATTACTGAGATTAAGTGTACTTGCCTACATCCCATGAGCAATGCCCATTCTTAGTAACCTGGGAAATTGTGGGGATGGTGGGGTCATTAGAGACTTGGGGGTGTTTCATAGCATGCTTTGCTGCCAGTTATGCCGAGGAAACAAATTCCTTGGCTGAAGGTTTAGCAGTTTTAAATGGCCTAGAGTTGTGCAGGAAACTTGGGAGTAGAGTGCAGCTGATCATTGGCCACTTACCAAAGTCTTATAACAGGTTATAGATTGGTTATGGACCTTCGTAGCAGAGGAGCATTTCTCTTTAAATTATTATACGACTTTATAGTGTATAAAAAAGTTTATTAATAAAATCTATTTAGAAGCTTTATCTTATACACATCCAGCGTGGAAGATTTCTATACCAACTATGCTAAAAGCTTGTTAGTGTTTTAACTTTTTTAAAGTTATAATGAGTCCAATTACATTATTTGAGCCAGAGATGATTAGAAAAAGGGAATGCCTGTGGACGGCCTGTAGTTCTTGAGTTTGTTGGAGACTTCGTAAGGAGGGAAAAAGTGGGGGAAAAGGGGAAAATTTCCAAAGACAATAATCGTATTGCTGCTTATTCTTATTTATTTATTTATAATTTTTTTTGTAAGGCTGGGCTTTTTACTATTGGCCCGGTAGTAACATTTCATCTATTCTTTCTCTCTGTATGGCCATAATTTATGGTTTGTTGCTCAACGTCCTCTATGAACGTTAGGTGAGGGTTGTGATCTTGTGGTTGAATTGCTGAGACTTTCCATGACTGTTTCCCTACATGCAGGAAGAGGTTTCCATGTGGGTCAAGAAAGGGAGACGGAGAAGAGATCAGAAGTAGAGGGAGGAGAGCAAAAGGTCGAGGGGAAAATGCATGGGAGGGTATAAAAGGGAAATATGAGACGTTAAAGAACACAAATGCCTAATAAAACCTTGAATTAATTCCAAGTATGATTCGGAAACATTGCTTAGTGCTTTGTCCTTGCACAAGATGCTAGAATTAATGCACTTCCTCTTAGATTGGTAATCAATATTGATTCCTACTAACAAGTTGGTTTAACTTCTCTTATAAAACAAATCCTATAATATCAAGTGTGTGTTCTAGACCAACTTATAAATATAACTTTTAAATTAATTACATACACGCAGCAATTACAAGTAATCTAACCTTTTGACTGGTAGCAACTCCTTGTATGTACTATTACTTATTTGATTTTTCATTCGCCAAACAACCATGCAGGTATTCGTCCTGGCCGAACAAATAAAAACTAACTCCATCTTCATGTCTCCTAGTTAGAGATCATAGTATTAAATCAAGAATTTGATTTGATTATTATCCTAATTTTATTTTCATAATTATCAAATGATCAAGAAGTTTAATTTTTATAATTATCATAATATTTATCTTATCTCATATGTATGTAATTGTTATATAAATAGGAACCAATCTTTTGTATTCGACCAAAATTAAGAATAGTAAAGATGTAACCCTCAAAGTCTCTCTACCTCACTTTCTTCACGTCTTTCAATTTCTTTTATATTTTGTAATTTAATTCTTTCATTACTTATAAATGAGAAAGTGAAATACATGACTACAACAGATTGTGTTTTTTGAGACAAATAAATTTGTCTCAAAAAACATAATTTTCGTCCCAAATTAGAATTGGAGATGAAAAAATTTCGTCTCAAATTTGTCTCGGAAGGACCGTCTCAAAAAGTTTTTGGAGACGAAAATAAAATTTTGTCTCAAAAAATCATTTTTAGAAACAAAATTGGGCGGATCCAGTCGAAACCGTTCGAATAGATAATTTTTTTTGAGACGACCTGATTTCGTCTTAATATATTGTTCGAATGAAATATTTATCCGTCCGAACGGAGACGTCCATTTGAACAATATGAAATACTCATTCGAATTAATGTCCATATTTGATTATGTTCGAACGAACTGGGTGTTCGAACAGATTTTATACGTTCGAACTAATAAATTTTTCAAATGACTTATGTTCGAATAAAACTTATGTCTGATCGAACAGAAATTTTATTTTCAGTATATTCGTTTGAACGGGGTTTTGCACATAAATGTTGTTCGAACAAATAATTTATTGTTCAAACGTCCGTATATCTCATTTGTCGTTCGAATGGGTTAGTTTTTGTTTGAATGAGTCTGTTTTTGCTCGAAGTTGTTAATGGTAATTTACCATTCGAATTGTATTAATCATACAGATCACAATTTAATTAAAAATACCATACTAATATTACACGTTGTAATTCAAACATCAATTGTTCAAAGTAGTGCAAACTTTATAATATAAATGCAATTAAAGAAAAGATAAATTTGAAGACTTGGTGGTGGCATAGAGTTTTGGGACATCATTGATTGGAATTGTTCAAACAGTTTTTGGTTATTCAACTGCAACCTCTCTTCTAATCTCGCCTCCAAATCCATTGCTTGATCTAATCGGGCTAGCAACTCTTTTTTCTTGGACCTCAATCGTTCTATCTCAAGTGCTGCTTCCTCTAATTCTTTAGTCTTGTCGTCATTCGATTTTGATGCTAAACCCCTCAAATATCCAGAACGTGATCCAAGAACTTGAAAAAGGATCTGAGCACGTTGACAGATGATGCATCAGATGGATCCACAGCAGTTTCCTTAACAAATATCATCTTGTCCTACAAAAACAAAAACATTAAAGTTAGTATAAGTAACAAAAATAGTATGTGAAAATGAAATTAAAAAAACTTAAAACTTACATAATTTGCTTCTGCTTCGGGACTAGCCCAAACACCATCACAATTTTTATGTGTTTTAGCATACAATTGGGTCAAATCATAGTCAACGGGACTTTCTTCTTTCTGCAAAAGGAAAATCTATATTAGAACTTAAATAAACAAAAGTGTATTATATGTTAATATTTAACGGGCATTAAAATAACGTACCATTTTGTTAGACAAACGATGAAAAGATCGAGAACCTGCATGATGGTTTATCTTTAAATTTGATCTATTTGCTTTGTTCACGATACTCCATTCCTAAAAGAAAAAAATATTAGTCGATATGTTTAATACTTCTATGATATATTATTAAAAAAAGATAGCAGCGATATTACCTGATAAGCAGGGTCTTCAAACATATCATAAACTTTCTCCCATTGGTTTGGTGGAATATTTTGGAATGGATTTTGGCACGCCTCTATTGTAGTACTAAACTTCTTATAATGTGCATGACATCGACCTTTGTACCTCCGAAATACATTTGACATCAGTTCCTCAACTGTTAATCGATCCTCTCTTCAGGCAAAATCAAGCTCAAACTCATCCTTTCGAAAATTATAAACGACTACTATAAATACAAAATAACTTGAAAGTAACATGTTATATATCTAGTTGCTTGAGATGTAGGTTATTACCAAACAACGGTTTTTATGTGGTCTTTCACATCTTGAGGAACTTTAGACCAAGAGGATGTAGCAATCGGTGCATACGTGCGAGTAAGTCTACCAACATAAGAAGCAAGCCACACTACCCAATCTCCAGAGCCACCGGTGTGATCATCAGGAATATCAACCTTGATTTTACCAACTTTCCTTACTTTCTCTATACAGACACCCCTCGTAGTGCCTCTACCTCGACGCTTGTTAACAACAACTATATATACAGCAATTAAAACATAATTTTTTAATTAAATTAATTTATTTTATAGTTATATTACTTAAATTGAGCATAAAATATGATATTTAATTCGATAAAATACTTTGTTCCGGGCCTGGTGATGTTGACTCACTATTGATGACAGGTGAACCATACGGGGAGTTAATAATGGATGGGGATGATACACGTATTGCTTTGCGTTTGGGAGGCATATCTATTTGAAATTGTAACAAATTATTATTCAAACAAACATTAAAGATATTTATATGTTAATATTACTTACATAAATTCATGTTTGAAATTTATTCACTATCCATTTTGCTGGACCAGTCGTCCTCATCCTCATTAGACACTTCAGTTGATTCATCTTCTTCCGATATTTCACCCTCAATTATTTCGGGTTGAACATATTCTCTTTGCAATGGAACCATATCATATTGGCTTAAATCAACAAATAGATTGATGCCTACTTCACTTTCTTGATATGCTTCTTCATTTGCTAGACTATCAACTTCTTCATGTGGTTCATCTGCCTCTAGATTGTAATCATATACATTTCTTGGTGCAAACTTCTCCACTATCCGCCATGAGTTTCCGTACTCCGGATCATCTAAATAAAAAACTTGATTTGCTTGGCAAGCGAGAACGAAAGGATCGTCCTCATATCATGTGCGAGATGTATTGACACTCACAAAATAATCATCTTTACACACTCCCAACCTAGGATTTGAGACATCCCACCAATTACATTTAAACAACTAGACCATATATCCCCCACATACTTTAACGCTATGATATTTTTCACAACTCTGTAGAAGTCAATGTTATCATCCTCATGGCTTCCTTCGATACAACCCCACAATTTTGAGTTTTTCTATATCTTTCTCTATCAGTTGTATGAAATCTATATCCACGCACCAAACATCCTGAGTACTGGATGGCCCGTCTGGACGGACCACATGCTAAAGCATACAGTTCTTGTGAGATTTCTGTGACGCCTCCAAATTCCGCTTGGGATCGGACGGACATTTGAAGTGTCGAGACATGCAACACAAGGTTACCTGCCCCCGTTCATGACATATAAGATGCAATATTCCTAACATGCATCTAGCATTATGCAATATTCGCAGCGGATAATTTTTTTCTTTAGCAATACTATGCACCAAACTAAAATATCCCAAATACTTAAAACATACTCCATACTTAACGACATACTAAACAACTAAGATCACAATAATAGTCCATAAGGTTGTGATCAAAAGAGTGCTGGAGATTGAACTCCACCAATACAAGTAGTAATCTGAGGTAACTATTGTAATACCATCTACGTCGCACCGTCGCTTAGTCGGCCGTTTCCAGTTGGTCGATTCCCGGTTCTCCTTCAGATCCTATAACAAAATCTACCATTCGGGGGGAATGGTAGTTGGGACTACCATAGTGAGATTTGATTACAAATCTCAGCAAGTTAACGGAAAACTTCCACACAGGTTAATGATGCATGCATGGCAGTAAAAGCATGAATGCATAATCAAATCATAAGTAATCATAGCATAACTTGACATACAACATAACATAACTGGCATAACTTAAACTGAAACTGAAGCTTAGCATGAACTTGACTTGAAACATAGCATGAACGTAAACTTGAAATATAACATGGACTTAAAACATAACATGAACGTGAACATGCATAATTTGAACATGAACTTGAGCATGACATAACATAAATGTGAACTTGGAACATAACGTAAATGTGAACATAACATAACATGAACTTGAAACATATTCTTGTCTCATGGGATTACCATGATTGCGTGAACGTAAACTTGAACGTAACATAACGTGAACTTGAAACATGACTTGAACGTGAAATACATGAACTTGAAATCTTATTCAATAGACTTAATCATTAAAGTGACCATATGGGTGCTACACAGGTCCCCTTGAGCCGTGTGTCCCTGCCGATTACCGCATCACATCACAGGTTTCTATACCAGCTGTGAGTGCGTTAATACGTACTCCACAGTTGTTGTGGCCCCACGTATTCTACGTGTCACAATTGCTGTGTCTCACATGCTCCACAGTTGTTGTGGCCCCATGACTTATTTGTTTGTGCCACACTTGCTGTGGACACACGTAACGTAATGTGTGGCACCATCGGCGTTAGTGCCTGGCGCGCTCCGGTGACCAGCTAATTAGGCCCCATTCGCAACCTGTTGACTGTACTTTGTCAACCCAGGGAATTTCACACCTATTTAGACACTCCAGCGTGAACAAAGGAGTTCCACTAGGATATTACCCCATCCTAGCGCTTAGGGTCGTGATTGACATGAATAACTTAACTGGCATACATGACATTTCGTAACGTGACGTAACATGATCGTGACATAAAAGACAAAAGTCCTGACGTAGCATAACATGACGTGAACATAAGATGACAGACATGACATACTTCAAGACATAAATGTAACAGAATACATTTCATAACATGGCATACATGTAACATGCAACATTTCGTAACATTGCATTCCATATAACAGACAACATTTCATAACATGGTGTAACATGTGACAGTGAATCTTACATGACATGAAATACATGTAACAGATGGCATACTTAACTTAACATGACATGCTTGCAATATATAGGAATACGTGACAGAATATCTTTTGTAACAGATGAATAATTCATGACAGAATAAATTCTGTGTAATAGATAAATATGTAATGACTTGGCATGGCACATATGATAACATACATACATACAATTTAGTTCCCTTACTTATCACTCATACACATTAAACTAATAGTAAGTTAAAAACTAACTTACCTCGATCGTCGCGTTCTAGTAGAATAAAGCGCGAAACACGAGGAACTGTAAAAGGTTATTCTAAAAGTTAGAAATTAATTACTAACAATTAGAAATGTGAAGAGAGACAACTTAGAGTAAAATTACCATTTTACCCTCTACATGTGGAAAAATGACCATTTTACCCCCTAACTTAAGGATTTGATATCCTAATTCCAAAAAATTACCAAAATTTACATTCCTCATGTAAATTTTGTCCCAAACTCAAATCTCAACTCAGAAAAATTTAAAACCAATCACAACTATGAAAAACTCACTATGGCCGAAACCTACATAGGCCATTTGTCTTATTTTGGTTGCAATTCTTTCAAGTTCCAAAACTCATGAATAAACCAAAATCTTGTAACAAAGATCTTCCTATCCTAAGTTTAAAAACACCCTTAAAACTATCCATTAAGAAAAAGCTAATTATCAATACCAAACTTTTTGTAAAAAGACCCAAACTTTTTAACAAAAAGTAAACCTTAAATCACAAGTTTTGACCTTAATAAAAACATCTCCAAGAATTCCAAAAAATCAAATCTTACTTCTAACATATTCATAACATCATCCTAAGATCAAACATGCTTTAAAACATCAAACAAAACTCACCAAAAAACACAAAACAACACTTGGAGTTTTTGGTTTTAAACTTAGTCCAAAACAGAAACTGATTTTCCCAACTAACTATGATCAATCTCTTGATCCATGGCTTAAAGACATGTGATCTTCAAACTAACACATCACATGGTTTAAAAATGTGTCCTAAAGAAGATCCAACCATCAAACTTAAAATCACATGGCTAAAATTTAATAAAACATGGATCTAACTCAAAAACATCAAAGTTTAGGCCTAACCGAAATCCTCTTGCATAGAAAATCATATCTTTAAAAATAATACTAAATATCTTTGAAATAACATCCTAACATTTATATAAGAGGCTTAGGATCATCATATAAAATTATCAAAGCCTTTGGAATAAGATTAAACCACGAAATATTCAAACTTTCACCAAACAGAAATTGTTTTTCCACTTCCAGTTTTCAAGTTTCTAACTCTAAGAAAATCTATCATCAAAAGCTTTATTCATGCAACAAAACCTCAATGAACATTCATAAACACATGTTAACAACACTCCATAAAATGTTCGGACCAAGATAAGTCCATTAGCTTGGTCAAAACTTCTAAAACATAACATACTCTCCAGTTTCGCACCCAGAATGACCTTTCCATGGTTAAAAATACTTTTGACCGACCAAATGAGAATGGAATGATACTAATAATATATCCACAGAAACTAGACTCAAAGAAGAACAACTTAGGTGAAGGAATCATCGTTTGAAAATACTTACAAAGGGTCGTAAATGGCCACGCAAAAAGTCCCAGAAATCTGCCCGAGAGAGCTCTTTTGGGTTTCTCTGTAAGAACGGGAGAAAGAAGTGATAAAATGGAGAGAAGTATGTCTTGCACGACTTCATACTTCTGGAGGGAGAAGTTATGGGCTTGAATGACCCTTGATTGGAGGTGGATATGTGACATAAAGTGGAGAATAGAGAGGGGCAGAGACTGCTTGCAGCAGCTGTGAAAGATGGAGGTTGATGGAGTGGATTTCTCCTTCACATCAAGGCACTATTGGGTGCAGCCAATGGCAGTGGATGGTCTGCCATGTGGGGGAGGAAACTTCTCCAAGAAGCTTTGCCAAGGTGGCCAATTTCGTGGGCCTTGGTGGGCCCCACCAAGTGGGCTTCAATTTGGGGTTTAAAGGGGGTTTGGTTAGGGTTTGAGATGCTATCAAGCCCAAAATCAATTTTTCTTGGCCCAATCAAATTCCCAAGGTTTAAAAGGTTGAATAATGATGTCATAACAAGGATTTGATTAATTAATAGCATGTGGAAGTGATTTAATCAAGTGATTAAACACAATGCTAGAAATCGGATTAAAAAGGGTTTGGAGGCCAACTTTAGGGTTTGGGAAAACCATTTAGGGTTTTGGTTTCAACCAAGCTTTTGGGGTTTCAATTGGATTCCAATCATTTAGGGTTTTGCTAGGGTTGAAACCCTCTTTGGTCTGGCACAATTTGGTTGAACAGATGAAACACAACTTTGCTTAGGTGGCATGATCTCACACCTTGATTCCTTCACCAATCTATCTAATGGTTCTTCTTTGTGTCAAGTGTCTAATACCATTTACTAAGTGTGGCTAAAATCTTGCCAAGTGTTCAAATAAAACTTCTCTAACCTAATTTGAACATTCCACAATGTGATTTTGAAAACACTACAATGGGTGCGCTTATTGAGGTTACTATTCACTCCAAAAAAATACATAATAAACTTAGTACCAAAAAATTCTAAATATTCATATTAACTTATAGTGAAAAATCGTTTAACGAAATTCAACCCCTAAGTGCCCCTAAAAATAATTTCACAATTTTCAACAGACGTTTCGTCCGGAATTATGAAAATAAGTTATTGCGCCATAAAATCCTAAATAATCCTCTGAGTCTAATGGCGTAGATCATAATGCATTCTGACACTTCTAACTACCTTAAATAATTAAACTCATATTACTAGCACCATAGTGAGTGATAACATTGACTATGTTGACAGACTAAAACCTATGCGATTGGTCGATTCGTAAAAACTTATGGGGTTTTCACGAGATTCCTAAAGTCAATGGAAATTCCACCAATGAATTTCTAGCGGGCTGTTACAATTTCTAATGAATTTTCATCATATTTCAATGCAACCTATATCAATAAATATTATTATATACAAAAAAAGTAAAGTTTAGTGGTATGAAATTCGTATTATAAAATGGGGGTTAACAGTAATACTGTATGTTAAAACCACAAGACAAATTCCTCTTCGTGCGTCTTTTCTACGTCTAATTTTGCTCTTTTTATTATACAACTTACTATCTTGTGATATAAAATATAATAACTATAGTTATAGTAACTTATAATAGTAACTAGTTACTATAGTTATGATAACTTGTATAGTTATCATAACTTATAATAGCTATAACTATATAGTAACTATATATAATACTTACACTGCAGTTATATTACTAGTAACTATAGTTAGTATAGTTATAGCCATTGTAGTATAGTAACTATAGGAGTATAGTTATCATAACTTATATATAGTACCTATATAATTCAGCCATTGTAATTATACTAAGTACTTAGAGCATTGGCATTGAACTCATCAAATGAGTTCAGTCTTCAAAATTTGATGAATTCATGTTTAAAATCATTTTATTGGATTCACTAAACATTAAAATCTGAAACTTTGACGAATTGTGCATTCCAATTCATCTTCAATTGATGTATAGCTAATATCCACTATATCTATATTTATTTACTTAAATTATTGTTTACCAATTTTGAGCCACAATATATTTAAGTTGGGTAACAATAATTTAAATATCAAATTAAATTATTAATTAACATATAGTTAGTATAATTGTAAAATATGAAAAAAAGAAATTAAAAATATTATTATTAAAAAAGACCATATTATATTATTATTTTGATGAATCCAATGGCTAATTCAATGTGGGGTTATAGATAGGGAGGTTTTGTGTTTATGAAAAATATGTACTTTTCATCAAATTTTGAAGATGAAAATGATGAATCCAATATTAATGCTCTTAGTATGTACTTAGTATAATAGAAACAATATATTTAAAAATAATATACTAAATATATTAATTAAAAGTATTATAATACTATTATTAGTTTCATTTTTATACTTTTGTACTTTGTAATATTATTATTATTATATATTATTATTAGTAATATAATTATAAATATATTAATATAATAACCGTTGGAATGGATCTTTATCCAGTTCGAACGAGATGCTACGGTCATTATAGACCCAGTTCAAATACAATGAAACAAAACTCTCTCATTCGAACTAGCAACCACCGAGAGCCTCTGAGTTCGCCCCTTAACTCCACCATGAAAACCACCACTCAACCGCTGTACGAATCCCACATTTGAACTTGTAAGAGGTATGGGTCAACTCTCCACCTCTATTGTTTAGTTTCTTGAACGAATGGGATGTGTTTGGGGGTATGGATTTCGAATCCAAAATTTACCCATTTTGGTGTATTTCGTGGAAATTACATCAAAATAATCGGTAGAAATGATTGGGCTTCACTCCATAATCATTTCTACCAATTAAAACAAAGGATAACATCTAGATAGGAAGTTAAGATGGAATTTTCATTTTGATGCTCCCAAGGTCTCTATATACACCATCCCGACCCATTAGGTTCCCTTCAAGTCCTCTTTCACGCCTAACTCTTCTATGTCTATCCCACCCAACTTCAAAAGCCAAGTCTTCCTCATCCTCACCATATCCTTCATTTTCATACTCATTTTCAACTCTATGCTCAGGTCGCCTCCTATCACTCTCACCTTGTAGATTTCTAATCGCTGCTTCTTGATGATCAATCCTATCCCTCACTTCACCCAACACAAAATTCAACCGCTCAAACTGTTGTTGCATGGCTTGCAACACAAATGATGAGTTAGCTGCTCTCCCCCTTGGTGATGAGCTACTCCAATGAGACATTATAAGGTGCTGCACAAAAGAATGTTAGTGGTAAACCTCACACACTCCCTTACGTGTTTACACTCGGATAATGACACTCCACTTGTGTTTCACTCTTAATTGGTTTTTTCCCGATAATAGTTTCACACTCTCTTGCCTTTTACCTCAAGAGTTTCCCACTCAAGTTCTTTAAGAACTCATTGAACTCAATCAAGACTAAGCAACCTTGTTTTATCCCAACTAGTAATTAGGTCTAAGAAATAAGAACAAGAGAAACACGAAATGAATGAAAAAAAAAATGACACGTGAATCAATGAAATTATACGAATGAAATAGTAACTATAAGACAAGATACCAACTAGAATATTGTATACAGCCCCTTTGATGAAAAGGTTCAAGAAAAATTTCGGACCAAGATAAGTCCATTAGCTTGGTCAAAACTTCGAAAACATAACATACTCTCCAGTTTCACGCCCAGAATGACCTTTCAATGGTTAAAAATATTTTTGACCGACCAAATGAGAATGGAATGATACTAATAATATATCCACAGAAACTAGACTCAAAGAAGAACAACTTATGTGAAGGAATCATCGTGCGAAAATACTTACAAAGGGTCGTAAATGGCCACCCAAAAAGTCCCAGAAATCTGCCCGAGAGAGCTCTTTTGGGTTTCTCTCTAAGAACGGGAGAAAGAAGTGATAAAATGGAGAGAAGTATGTCTTGCACGACTTCAGACTTCTGGAGGGAGAAGTTATGGGCTTGAATGACCCTTGATTGGAGGTGGATATGTGACATAAAGTGGAGAATAGAGAGGGGCAGAGACTGCTTGCAGCAGCTGTGAAAGATGGAGGTTGATGGAGTGGATTTCTCCTTCACATCAAGGCACTATTGGGTGCAGCCAATGGCAGTGGATGGTCTGCCATGTGGGGGAGGAAACTTCTCCAAGAAGCTTTGCCAAGGTGGCCAATTTCGTGGGCCTTGGTGGGCCCCACCAAGTGGGCTTCAATTTGGGGTTTAAAGGGGGTTTGGTTAGGGTTTGAGATGCTATCAAGCCCAAAATCAATTTTTCTTGGCCCAATCAAATTCCCAAGGTTTAAAAGGTTGAATAATGATGTCATAACAAGGATTTGATTAATTAATAGCATGTGGAAGTGATTTAATCAAGTGATTAAACACAATGCTAGAAATCGGATTAAAAAGGGTTTGGAGGCCAACTTTAGGGTTTGGGAAAACCATTTAGGGTTTTGGTTTCAACCAAGCTTTTGGGGTTTCAATTGGATTCCAATCATTTAGGGTTTTGCTAGGGTTGAAACCCTCTTTGGTCTGGCACAATTTGGTTGAACAGATGAAACACAACTTTGCTTAGGTGGCATGATCTCACACCTTGATTCCTTCACAAATCTATCTAATGGTTCTTCTTTGTGTCAAGTGTCTAATACCATTCACTAAGTGTGGCTAAAATCTTGCCAAGTGTCCAAATAAAACTTCTCTAACCTAATTTGAACATTCCACAATGTGATTTTGAAAACACTACAATGGGTGCGCTTATTGAGGTTACTATTCACTCCAAAAAAATACATAATAAACTTAGTACTAAAAAATTCTAAATATTCATATTAACTTATAGTGAAAAATCGTTTAACGAAATTCAACCCCTAAGTGCCCCTAAAAATAATTTCACAATTTTCAACAGACGTTTCGTCCGGAATTATGAAAATAAGTTATTGCGCCATAAAATCCTAAATAATCCTCTGAGTCTAATGGCGTAGACCATAATGCATTCTGACACTTCTAACTACCTCAAATAATTAAACTCATATTACTAGCACCATAGTGAGTGATAACACTGACTATGTTGACAGACTAAAACCTATGCGATTGGTCGATTCGTAAAAACTTATGGGGTTTTCACGAGATTCCTAAAGTCAATAGAAATTCCACCAATGAATTTCTAGCGGGCTGTTACATCCTCCCCTCCTAAAAAAAAGATTTCGTCCTCGAAATCGACGTAAGTACAAACATAAAATACGCTCAAAAGAAGAAGTTGCTTACCAACTTATTGCCCATCACTGGATGCCTCATCACGCCCAAGGGGCAGGTCTCGTTCTTCTTGTGGTAACGCCTTCTTCTCGTAGTCAACACTATTCTTATCTATAACCATCACATGGTTATACAAAGTAACTATCACTATAACATTAGGGTATAACAATCCCAAAGATTACTGCCTAAACTTAATGACTTCTAGACTGACCTTCTAGGATACTGAATCCTTGCTTAAAAGAAATCACTATTCTCTTCACTATTCAAAGAATTATCCACAACGTGTATATATATCTACCATTCTTAACTCTCTCTCTCTCAAATCATAACAATTTGTACTGGAATCCTTCCACAAGGTAGGTCAAGTCGTACCAACATACTCTCTAAATCTAAAATTTCAAGTATTCATGCAGTTCAATTTGGAAGAATTTAATCCATACACAACTGAATTCACATTCTCTATTTCCTCATGGAATTATATCTGCCTAGGACTAGCTTACTCCTTCATGATCACCACGAATCGTTCCTCCTCCTAGGTGGTACCTTGATAAACGATCAGCTATTAACCTCAACTCAAGAGTTTCTCTCTTATGATTAACATAGCTCTTCTATCCATCATGAGCTACCTCTTTTTCTGACTCTAATCCAAAGAATTTGATCCTACTGTTCACGTAAATCCTTAAAACAAGATTTTACTTCCCATATAAATGTCTCCAATATAAGGGCAATCCTGGTTTCCACAAACACGGTGCTTTGCCAGAAATTATTTATTCGCGATTGGATAAAACTATTATCATAAGTGAATCCTACTAAGGCCAAAGTTTCTTCCACACACTTTACTCTTCCGAACATAAATTTCATTGTAACCTCATAATCAAAACAAACCCTAAATACGTGGGATACTAATTCATCAACCTTGAATATCCTTCCTCGTACTACTAAAAGGTATTACATATCTACCCTGGTATGAATAAAATTACTCCCAATGAGGAATGTTACTCTTACCGCCTGGTAACAATTCAAAGTACGAACTGAACTCTCGTGCAATACCACAATCACTAAAAGTAGGGCCTCGCTTGAATCAAACTGCGTACAAGTTATAAACCTCAATGATTTAACTTACCCAAAGCATCAATAATGCAATAGTACCATCAATTGCAATCAAATCAACCTTAAATAAGCTTAACAATATAGAGCTCTTAGAAAAATACCAGTGACGACGCCAACTCCTTTAGTTCCTAGGGCGTCAGCATCTGCATCTCTGGAAGTACCTGCATACACTCAAGCTAGTACTGGAGGTCGTGGCTTTGGTTTGGAATCTCCAATGGGAATAGTTCCATTTCTCCGGCCTCTTTTGGGACAATTTCTGATCAAGTGGTCAGGTTGGCCACATCTAAAGCAGAGCCTTAAGGTAAGTTTGCACTTGCCTCCATGGTTCTTTCCTGACATCCCACATATTGGGTACGTGGTTAGTATTGAGCTTCCAATCTCGATGCTTTTTCCCTTATCCGGTCCAGTAGACATCTTCATCATTTCTAGATTTTCTTCAGTAGCATACAATGAAGTTCTCTTTCATTCGGTATTGATCTCGATCGCTAGACCTCTCTGCTCAGCCTCTGCTATCGCGGCCACGTTTACTAACTCTTGATAATTCTTTATTCTTAGGAAAGCTACTTGGCTACGGATCCATGGCTGAAGTCCAACTTGAAACTTTCCTGCTTGCATCCCTTGAGTAGAAATCAAGTGTGGTGCAAACCTTCCAAACACCATAAACTTAGCGACGTACTGCTCTACGGTCAAACTGCCTTGAGTTAAAGTTGCAAACTCCTGCGCCTTTAGCTGTTTGACAGAATCTGGGAAGAATTTGTTGTCAACTCTTACTTAAATCTCTCCCAAGACAATGCATCCAAACTTCTAGTTCCCTAACTAGAAGCTGCCTTTATGTACCCCACCATAGTCCAGCTTCTCCTTAGAATAGGTATACAACATATAGAATCTTATGGTCCTCAGTACATCCACAGATCTCGTATGTCCTTTCGAGATCCATAATCCATTTCTCGGCTTTTAGTGGCTCTTCATTACCAAAAATGTTTGGATAACGATGGATCAAGAACTTCTCACACAAACAATCCATGACTTCGGGTCTAGATACATGTGCTTGCTGATGTTGCTGTTGTCTAAGCATGTCAGTCAACAAACGTACAGCTTCAGCTAATCCTCCATCCATCAGGGGATTCTGATTATTCTAATTTGTGACTCCCTTAGGGTTTTGACGTATCCTACCTCGAGTCATGTCACTTCCTAAATCACATGAGTACACGTGTTACAACCACATACTATCTCTTATACTTCAAGAAATTCAAGCCTAATGAAGACTACAATTTCAAGCCTAATATTTGGTGCATTTCCCAAGGACATGTGGATTTAATCCCAGAGACGTATTGCTCTGATACCACCCTGTGACGCCTCCAAATTCCGCTTGGGATCGGACGGACATTTGAAGTGTCGAGACATGCAACACAAGGTTACCTGCCCCCGTTCATGACATATAAGATGCAATATTCCTAACATGCATCTAGCATTATGCAATATTCGCAGCGGATAATTTTTTTCTTTAGCAATACTATGCACCAAACTAAAATATCCCAAATACTTAAAACATACTCCATACTTAACGACATACTAAACAACTAAGATCACAATAATAGTCCATAAGGTTGTGATCAAAAGAGTGCTGGAGATTGAACTCCACCAATACAAGTAGTAATCTGAGGTAACTATTGTAATACCATCTACGTCGCACCGTCGCTTAGTCGGCCGTTTCCAGTTGGTCGATTCCCGGTTCTCCTTCAGATCCTATAACAAAATCTACCATTCGGGGGGAATGGTAGTTGGGACTACCATAGTGAGATTTGATTACAAATCTCAGCAAGTTAACAGAAAACTTCCACACAGGTTAATGATGCATGCATGGCAGTAAAAGCATGAATGCATAATCAAATCATAAGTAATCATAGCATAACTTGACATACAACATAACATAATTGGCATAACTTAAACTGAAACTGAAGCTTAGCATGAACGTGACTTGAAACATAGCATGAACGTGAACTTGAAATATAACATGGACTTAAAACATAACATGAACGTGAACATGCATAATTTGAACATGAACTTGAGCATGACATAACATAAATGTGAACTTGGAACATAACGTAAATGTGAACATAACATAACATGAACTTGAAACATATTCCTGTCTCATGGGATTACCATGATTGCGTGAACGTAAACTTGAACGTAACATAACGTGAACTTGAAACATGACTTGAACGTGAAATACATGAACTTGAAATCTTATTCAATAGACTTAATCATTAAAGTGACCATATGGGTGCTACACAGGTCCCCTTGAGCCGTGTGTCCCTGCCGATTACCGCATCACATCACAGGTTTCTATACCAGCTGTGAGTGCGTTAATACGTACTCCACAGTTGTTGTGGCCCCACGTATTCTACGTGTCACAATTGCTGTGTCTCACGTAGTGTATGCTCCACAGTTGTTGTGGCCCCATACTTCATGCTCCACAGTTGTTGTGGCCCCATGACTTATTTGTTTGTGCCACACTTGCTGTGGACACACGTAACGTAATGTGTGGCACCATCGGCGTTAGTGCCTGGCGCGCTCCGGTGACCAGCTAATTAGGCCCCATTCGCAACCTGTTGACTGTACTTTGTCAACCCAGGGAATTTCACACCTATTTAGACACTCCAGCGTGAACAAAGGAGTTCCACTAGGATATTACCCCATCCTAGCGCTTAGGGTCGTGATTGACATGAATAACTTAACTGGCATACATGACATTTCGTAACGTGACGTAACATGATCGTGACATAAAAGACAAAAGTCCTGACGTAGCATAACATGACATGAACATAAGATGACAGACATGACATACTTCAAGACATAAATGTAACAGAATACATTTCATAACATGGCATACATGTAACATGCAACATTTCGTAACATTGCATACCATATAACAGACAACATTTCATAACATGGTGTAACATGTGACAGTGAATCTTACATGACATGAAATACATGTAACAGATGGCATACTTAACTTAACATGACATGCTTGCAATGTATAGCAATACGTGACAGAATATCTTGTGTAACAGATGAATAATTCATGACAGAATAAATTATGTGTAACAGATAAATATGTAATGACTTGGCATAGCACATATGATAACATGCATACATACAATTTAGTTCCCTTACTTATCACTCATACACATTAAACTGATAGTAAGTTAAAAACTAACTTACCTCGATCGTCGCGTTCTACTAGAATAAAGCGCGAAACACGAGGAACTGTAAAAGGTTATTCTAAAAGTTAGAAATTAATTACTAACAATTAGAAATGTGAAAAGAGACAACTTAGAGTAAAATTACCATTTTACCCTCTACATGTGGGCAAATGACCATTTTACCCCCTAACTTAAGGATTTGATATCTTAATTCCAAAAAATTACCAAAATTTACATTCCTCATGTAAATTTTGTCCCAAACTCAAATCTCAACTCAGAAAAATTTAAAACCAATCACAACTATGAAAAACTCACTATGGCCGAAACCAACATAGGCCATTTGTCTTATTTTGGTTGCAATTCTTTCAAGTTCCAAAACTCATGAATAAACCAAAATCTTGTAACAAAGATCTTCCTATCCTAAGTTTAAAAACACCCTTAAAACTATCCATTAAGAAAAAGCTAATTATCAATACCAAACTTTTTGTAAAAAGATCCAAACTTTTTAACAAAAAGTAAACCTTAAATCACAAGTTTTGACCTGAATAAAAACATCTCCAAGAATTCCAAAAAATCAAATCTTACTTCTAACATATTCATAACATCATCCTAAGATCAAACATGCTTTAAAACATCAAACAAAACTCACCAAAAAACACAAAACAACACTTGGAGTTTTTGGTTTTAAACTTAGTCCAAAACAGAAACTGATTTTCCCAACTAACTAAGATCAATCTCTTGATCTATGGCTTAAAGACATGTGATCTTCAAACTAACACATCACATGGTTTAAAAATGTATCCTAAAGAAGATCCAACCATCAAACTTAAAATCACATGGCTAAAATTTAATAAAACATGGATCTAACTCAAAAACATCAAAGTTTAGGCCTAACTGAAATCCCCTTGCATAGAAAATCATATCTTTAAAAATAATACTAAATATCTTTGAAATAACATCCTAACATTTTTATAAGAGGCTTAGGATCATCATATAAAAATATCAAAGCCTTTGGAAAAAGATTAAACCACGAAATATTCAAACTTTCACCAAACAGAAACTGTTTTTCCACTTCCAGTTTTCAAGTTTCTAACTCTAAGCAAATCTATCATCAAAAGCTTTATTCATGCAACAAAACCTCAATGAACATTCATAAAAACATGTTAAAAACACTCCATAAAATTTTCGGACCAAGATAAGTCCATTAGCTTGGTCAAAACATCCAAAACATAACATACTCTCCAGTTTCGCGCCCAGAATGACCTTTCCATGGTTAAAAATACTTTTGACCGACCAAATGAGAATGGAATGATACTAATATTATATCCACAGAAACTAGACTCAAAGAAGAACAACTTATGTGAAGGAATCATCGTTCGAAAATACTTACAAAGGGTCGTAAATGGCCACGTAAAAAGTCCCAGAAATCTGCCCGAGAGAGCTCTTTTGGGTTTCTCTCTAAGAACGGGAGAAAGAAGTGATAAAATGGAGAGAAGTATGTCTTGCACAACTTCAGACTTCTGGAGGGAGAAGTTATGGGCTTGAATGACCCTTGATTGGAGGTGGATATGTGACATAAAGTGGAGAATAGAGAGGGGTAGAGACTGCTTGCAGCAGCTGTGAAAGATGGAGGTTGATGGAGTGGATTTCTCCTTCACATAAAGGCACTATTGGGTGCAGCCAATGGCAGTGGATGGTCTGCCATGTGGGGGAGGAAACTTCTCCAAGAAGCTTTGCCAAGGTGGCCAATTTCGTGGGCCTTGGTGGGCCCCACCAAGTGGGCTTCAATTTGGGGTTTAAAGGGGGTTTGGTTAGGGTTTGAGATGCAATCAAGCCCAAAATCAATTTTTCTTAGCCCAATCAAATTCCCAAGGTTTAAAAGGTTGAATAATGATGTCATAACAAGGATTTGATTAATTAATAGCATGTGGAAGTGATTTAATCAAGTGATTAAACATAATGCTAGAAATCGGATTAAAAAGGGTTTGGAGGCCAACTTTAGGGTTTGGGAAAACCATTTAGGGTTTTGGTTTCAACCAAGCTTTTGGGGTTTCAATTGGATTCCAATCATTTAGGGTTTTTCTAGGGTTGAAACCCTCTTTGGTCTGGCACAATTTGGTTGAACAGATGAAACACAACTTTGCTTAGGTGGCATGATCTCACACCTTGATTCCTTCACCAATCTATCTAATGGTTCTTCTTTGTGTCAAGTGTCTAATACCATTCACTAAGTGTGGCTAAAATCTTGCCAAGTGTCCAAATAAAACTTCTCTAACCTAATTTGAACATTCCACAATGTGATTTTGAAAACACTACAATGGGTGCGCTTATTGAGGTTACTATTCACTCCAAAAAAATACATAATAAACTTAGTACTAAAAAATTCTAAATATTCATATTAACTTATAGTGAAAAATCGTTTAACGAAATTCAACGCCTAAGTGCCCCTAAAAATAATTTCACAATTTTCGACAGACGTTTCGTCCGGAATTATGAAAATAAGTTATTGCGCCATAAAATCCTAAATAATCCTCTGAGTCTAATGGCGTAGACCATAATGCATTCTGACACTTCTAAATACCTCAAATAATTAAACTCATATTACTAGCACCATAGTGAGTGATAACACTGACTATGTTGACAGACTAAAACCTATGCGATTGGTCGATTCGTAAAAACTTATGGGGTTTTCACGAGATTCCCAAAGTCAATAGAAATTCCACCAATGAATTTCTAGCGGGCTGTTACATCCTCCCCTCCTAAAAAAAAGATTTCGTCATCGAAATCGACGTAAGTACAAACATAAAATACGCTCAAAAGAAGAAGTTGCTTACCAACTTATTGCCCAACACTGGATGCCTCATCACGCCCAAGGGGCAGGTCTCGTTCTTCTTGTGGTAATGCCTTCTTATCGTAGTCAACACTATTCTTATCTATAACCATCACATGGTTATACAAAGTAACTATCACTATAACATTAGGGTATAACAATCCCAAAGATTACTGCCAAAACTTAATGACTTCTAGACTGACCTTCCAGGATACTGAATCCTTGCTTAAAAGAAATCACTATTCTCTTCACTATTCAAAGAATTATCCACAACGTGTATATATATCTACCATTCTTAACTCTCTCTCTCTCTCTCAAATCATAACAATTTGTACTGGAATCCTTCCACAAGGTAGGTCAAGTCGTACCAACATACTCTCTAAATCTAAAATTTCAAGTATTCATGCAGTTCAATTTGGAAGAATTTAATCCATACCCAACTGAATTCACATTCTCTATTTCCTCATGGAATTATATCTGCCTAGGACTAGCTTACTCCTTCATAATCACCACGAATCGTTCCTCCTCCTAGGTGGTACCTTGATAAATGATCAGCTATTAACCTCAACTCAAGAGTTCCTCTCTTATGATTAACATAGCTCTTCTATCCATCATGAGCTACCTCTTTTTCTGACTCTAATCCAAAGAATTTGATCCTACTGTTCACGTAAATCCTTAAGACAAGATTTTACTTCCCATATAAATGTCTCCAATATAAGGGCAATCCTGGTTTCCACAAACACGGTGCTTTGCCAGAAATTATTTATTCGCGATTGGATAAAACTACTATCATAAGTGAATCCTACTAAGGCCAAAGTTTCTTCCACACACTTTACTCTTCCGAACATAAATTTCATTGTAACCTCATAATCAAAACAAACCCTAAATACGTGGGATACTAATTCATCAACCTTGAATATCCTTCCTCGTACTACTAAAAGGTATTACATATCTACCCTGGTATGAATAAAATTACTCCCAATGAGGAATGTTACTCTTACCGCCTGGTAACAATTCAAAGTACGAACTGAACTCTCGTGCAATACCACAATCACTAAAAGTAGGGCCTCGCTTGAATCAAACTGCGTACAAGTTATAAACCTCAATGATTTAACTTACCCAAAGTATCAATATTGCAATAGTACCATCAATTGCAATCAAATCAACCTTAAATAAGCTTAACAATATAGAGCTCTTAGAAAAATACCAGTGACGACGCCAACTCCTTTAGTTCCTAGGGCGTCAGCATCTGCGTCTCTGGAAGTACCTGCATACACTCAAGCTAGTAGTGGAGGTCGTGGCTTTGGTTTGGAATCTCCAATGGGAACAGTTCCATTTCTCCGGCCTCTTTTGGGACAATTTCTGATCAAGTGGTCAGGTTGGCCACATCTGAAACAGAGTCTTAAGGTAAGTTTGCACTTGCCTCCATGGTTCTTTCCTGACATCCCACATATTGGGTACGTGGTTAGTATTGAGCTTCCAATCTCAATGCTTTTTCCCTTATCCGGTCCAGTAGACATCTTCTTCATTTCTAGATTTTCTTCAGTAGCATACAATGAAGTTCTCTTTCATTCGGTATTGATCTCGATCGCTAGACCTCTCTGCTCAGCCTCTGCTATCGCGGCCACGTTTACTAACTCTTGATAATTCTTTATTCTTAGGCAAGCTACTTGGCTACGGATCCATGGCTGAAGTCCAACTTGAAACTTTCCTGCTTGCATCCTTTCAGTAGAAATCAAGTGTGGTGCAAACCTTCCAAACACCATAAACTTAGCGGCGTACTGCTCTACGGTCAAACTGCCTTGAGTTAAAGTTGCAAACTCCTGCGCCTTTAGCTGTTTGACAGAATCTGGGAAGAATTTGTTGTCAACTCTTCCTTAAATCTCTCCCAAGACAATGCATCCAAACTTCCTAGTTCCCTAACTAGAAGCTGCCTTTGTGTACCCCACCATAGTCCAGCTTCTCCTTAGAATAGGTATACAACATATAGAACCTTATGGTCCTCAGTAAATCCACAGATCTCGTATGTCCTTTCGAGATCCATAATCCATTTCTCGGCTTTTAGTGGCTCTTCATTACCAGAAATGTTTGGATAACGATGGATCAAGAACTTCTCACACAAACAATCCCTGACTTTGGGTCTAGGTACATGTGCTTGCTGATGTTGCTGTTGTCTAAGCATGTCAGTCAACAAACGTACAGCTTCAGCTAATCCTCCATCCATCAGGGGATTCTGATTATTCTAATTTGCGACTCCCTTAGGGTTTTGACGTATCCTACCTCGAGTCATGTCACTTCCTAAATCACATGAGTACACGTGTTACAACCACATACTATCTCTTATACTTCAAGAAATTCAAGCCTAATGAAGACTACAATTTCAAGCCTAATATTTGGTGCATTTCCCAAGGACATGTGGATTTAATCCGAGAGACGTATTGCTCTGATACCACCCTGTGACGCCTCCAAATTCCGCTTGGGATCGGAAGGACATTTGAAGTGTCGAGACATGCAACACAAGGTTACCTGCCCCCGTTCATGACATATAAGATGCAATATTCCTAACATGCATATAGCATTATGCAATATTCGCAACGGATAATTTTTTTCTTTAGCAATAATATGCACCAAACTAAAATATCCCAAATACTTAAAACATACTCCATACTTAACGACATACTAAACAACTAAGATCACAATAATAGTCCATAAGGTTGTGATCAAAAGAGTGCTGGAGATTGAACTCCACAAATACAAGTAGTAATCTGAGGTAACTATTGTAATACCATCTACGTCGCACCATCGCTTAGTCAGCCGTTTCCAGTTGGTCGATTCCCGGTTCTCCTTCAGATCCTATAACAAAATCTACCATTCGGGGGGAATGGTAGTTGGGACTACCATAGTGAGATTTGATTACAAATCTCAGCAAGTTAACAGAAAACTTCCACACAGGTTAATGATGCATGCATGGCAGTAAAAGCATGAATGCAAAATCAAATCATAAGTAATCATGGCATAACTTGACATACAACATAACATAACTGGCATAACTTAAACTGAAACTGAAGCTTAGCATGAACGTGACTTGAAACATAACATGGACTTGAAACATAACATGAACGTGAACATGCATAATTTGAACTTGAACTTGAGCATGACATAACATAAATGTGAATTTGGAACATAACGTAAACGTGAACATAACATAACATGAACTTGGAACATAACGTGAACGTGAATAGAACATAACATGAACTTGAAACATATTCTTGTCTCATGGGATTACCATGATTGCGTGAACGTAAACTTGAACGTAACATAACGTGAAACATGACTTGAACTTGGAATCTTATTCAATAAACTTAATCATTAACGTGACCATATGGGTGCTACACAGGTCCCCTTGAGCCGTGTGTCCCTGCCGATTACCGCATCACATCACAGATTTCTATACCAGCTGTGAGTGCGTTAATACGTACTCCACAGTTGTTGTGGCCCCACGTATTCTACGTGTCACAATTACTGTGTCTCACGTAGTGTATGCTCCACAGTTGTTGTGGCCCCATACTTCATGCTCCACAGTTGTTGTGGCCCCATGACTTATCTGTTTGTGCCACACTTGCTGTGGACACACATAACATAATGTGTGGCACCATCGGCGTTAGTGCCTGGCGCACTCCGGTGACCAGCTAATTAGGCCCCATTCGCAACCTGTTGACTGTACTTCGTCAACCCAAGGAATTTCACACCTATTTAGACACTCTAGCGTGAACAAAGGAGTTCCACTAGGATATTACCCTATCCTAGCGCTTAGGGACGTGATTGACATGAATGACTTAACTGGCAGACATGACATTTCGTAACGTGACGTAACATGAACGTGACATAAAAGACAGAAATCTTGACGTAACATAACGTGACATGAACGTAGGACGACATGCATGACATACTTCGAGACATAAATGTAACAGAGAACATTTCATAACATGTCATACATGTAACATGCAACATTTCGTAACATGGCATACCATATAACAGACAACATTTCTTAACGTGGCGTAACATGTGACAATGAATATTACATGACAAAAAATACATGTAACAGATGGCATACTTAACTTAACATGACATACTTGCAATGTATAGCATGTATAGCAATACGTGACAGAATATCTTGTGTAACAGATGAATAATTCATGACAGAATAAATTCTGTGTAACAGATAAATATGTAATGACTTGGCATGGCACATATGATAACATGCATACATACAATTTAGTTCCCCTACTTATCACACATACACATTAAATTGATAGTAAGTTAAAAGCTAACTTACCTCGATCTTCGCGCTTCGAGACAAAACTCAAGTGCGATCACGGGAAACTGAAAGTAGTGATTTCTAAAAATTAGAACTTAATCACTAACAATTAGGAATATGGAAAAATATCAATTTAGAGTAAAATTACCATTTTACCCTCTACATGTGGGAAAATGACCATTTTACCCCTAACTTAAGGATTTTGCATCCTAACTCCAAAAATCACCAAAATTTACATACCTAATGTAAATTTTATCCTAAGCTCAAATATCAATTCAAAAAAATTTAAAACTAAACACAACCATCAAAACTCTATATGGCCGAAACTTACAAAGGCTATTTCCTTTGCTTTTTGTTGTAATTCTTTCAAATCTCAAAACTCATGATTAAACTAAAATTTTTCTTCTACTACACTCATAACATATTCTTAAGAATAATCATGTTTTGAATCATGAACAAAAGTCATCAAAATCACTAAAACCATACTTGAACTTTTTGGTCTCTCTTCTAAGTTCAAACAGAATTTTGTTTCTAACTTGTTTTGATCAACCTCTTGATCCATGACTTATAAAGAAGTGAT